>NC_057807.1:223009649-223047485 GCF_018294505.1 Triticum aestivum | reverse complement strand
TAACTGGAACCGTACGAACCCTCGTTGGTAGAAAGCCTCCAGCCGCCCCTCACCGGTCCCTCCTCGCGTCGCCGGTTGGACAAAACCACATCGTGGAGGACCTGGACCTCCGCGCCATCCATCTCCAAGCACAGATCCATCCCGCCAGTAGGAGGGGAAGAGCATCATGCCGGCCATGGATCAGGCCTTTGCCGCACAGGCAAGGGGTGCCGCCAGACCTGCTGCTTGCTGATCCAACACCAAAGTCGCCCCTGCCGCCTCCGGGAGATCACGCGGCACACCACCCACACTAGCGCTTTGGGGTCAGGCCCGCCGCCACCGCAGACATGGCCAACAGCAACGCCATAGGAGAAGAAAGGAGAGGGGGCTGGCGATGCTAGGCTTTGGGTCCCCTGGCGTCACCCAGGGGAGGCGACACACGAGGGGGTGAGGCCAGGACGACGGAGACATGGGTTTAAATGATCCTAAATGATAACTTCCACACATGTTGCACAGAGCAACATGGCCCAAACGCCTCCATTATCATCTATTTTGTCACATCAAAACAGATGACATCAACGGAAATCTTTTTGGTTTTAGACTTAAAAATATTTTATTTTCTAAATAAAAAATCTGATTAAAAATCCATTTTCACCATTAAATCCATCTCGACGAGATCTTGAAACTTGGTTCCCATGATATATGTTTCGACGACTTTTTTTGGGTTTGGGGGTCAAAGGTTGCCATGATGTTTATGCTCAAATTGTCATAGTGTTTACACTAAAATTGTCATGATATGTTTCATCTAATTTTTTTCTTCAAGATTTTAAAGCTGCCATTGTATTTGAATTACTTTCATAGCAAATTTCATTAATTGAGCATGGTAATTTATAGTAATTAGCCACGGCAAATTTACTTCATCGATCATGGCAATTTTTAGTGATTCAACATGGCAAATTTAGTTTATAGATCATGGCAATTTTAGTATTTTGATCATGGCAACTCTAGTTTTTTTACCATGATTTTTTTTGTATGGATCATGGCAAATTGTAGTGATTCGTGGCAAACTTTAAGTCATTGACCACGCATTTTATTTTTATGATTCATGGCAAATTTAAGTCATTGACCACGCATTTTTAAAGTAAGACGACGAATTTCTTCTTAATTATGAACCATGTCAAAATTATTTCATGGATCATCAAATTTTAGTAATTCACGTGGCAATTTTAGTTTCTTAATTTTCTTTTTATAATATGTCAAATTTACTTTAAACGTAGAAGAAAAGGTAGTTGAAACATCTTAAGGCAACTTTAATGTAAACACCGAGGCAATTTATGTGCAATAGACATGGCAAATTTTAACCAAAAAAAGTTGTCGAAACATATCGATGAGATCTAGTTTCGAAGATCTTGAGATTTAATGATGAAAAGGATTTCAATCGGATTTTTCATTTAAAAGATAAAACATTTTAAAAACTAAAAATCCAAAAAAAATATCTACATGCATGCATGCGGTGACAAGGCAATCTGTTTTGCTATAGAGACGTGCGGTTTGTCTCCCTCCCTGCCGCACGTGTGGGACATATCAGCGTCCAAGGATCCCAAAACCTCATTCATAGACACTAACTGTAAGCCCAGATCTGAAACTGATTTCTGAACTCGCCAATAGCAACATTTAAACCATTTTGTTTTGCTCCAATAGTGGGTACCTCCGTTTGTAGAACAGTCATATATTGTAGCAAAGAGATGATGTTTCTTTCCGATAATAGTACATCCTTCCTCATGGCCAGGAGCATCCTGGCCATTCCACCACATCCACCGTTGCTCAAGCTTTCGCCTCGAGCGATTTGGCGAATCCCGAGGGGATTTCCACGTTGAAACAAGCCCGGCCAAATTGATTCTCCTTCAAGATGGTGCACTATAACTTTTATTTCTTTAAACGGAGGCAAAAAATTTGCTTCATATATTAAATAAGGAGAAAGAGTTTGTTACAACACACATCCATGTACGGGCATGACAATTATTCTCGCAATAAAAAAGACCTTGTCGTCGACAATGATGTTGAACAAGATTTGCGGAGGTGCGCTCTTTTGCCTGAACACTCATGCGTTACGCTCGTTTCAGATGACCCATGACACTAGCATGATAATCGATGCCTTTGTTTTTCTGTCGGTGGTGGCGACGATGCACATGCTCGCCCACCACCAGGCCTGAACGGAGTCGAACAGGTGCCATGCAGACGTGTCCATGTCACCAGTGGCAGACCCAGCCAAGGCCTCGGCCTGGGGCGTGGCTGCTGGCGCTTCGTTGGCTATAGGCATAGGTACAGTATTTTGTACTGTTTGGCATTGTACACACGTTGTTTGCCTGGGGCGTCACTTTCACCTGGGACCGCTACTGCATGTCATTGATGCGAAATTTCTGAATAACCAGATGCCAAAGTCTGAGAGTGAAGCGGCATCTGAAGAAAAGATGAGGGCCACATTCCTGCACCCGGCGACACAAGGGGCAAGGGCTACAGTTAGGCCATCCTCGCTTCTTCAATAAGTTCGCAGTCCAGAGCATATCCTGAAGCGCGAGCCAAGCAAAGAACTTGACTTTGGGGGGGGGGCGGGGGGGCCAAACCTCCACCTATTTGGTCCATGAGGAAAGGACAAGCCCAAAAAATGTGCCATGTAAGCGGAGGCCGCAGCTTCCATAAGATGTCATCCTCAGCTAGCTCATCCAGGTGCACCTCATGCAGTAGCATTCAAAGGGTGAAGAATTGCGCAATATGCTCGATGGAAACCGATGCAGTAGGGTAAAGAATTGCAACATGCTCAACGGAAACCGATGCAGGCGGTCTACAACTCACCACACCACAGCCAAATCATTGTGGTCGCCACTCAGCCTGTGCAAAACCAAACCGAAAACCAAAAACAGAACCAAAAGAAACCAAACCGAACCGAATTTCTGTTTTTTCAGGTTTCAGTTTTAGTTTTCAATTTAGAAAACCATATAACCTTCGGTTTTTTCGGTTAAAAACCGACGGCTTTCGATTAAACCGAATTAAACCGAAACTCTTCGTTGTGTGTTAAACAACCAAAGCCCTGAGTTGATCTAGATCCCTCCCGTCGCCCCTCCTTTTATAGCCATCCACCCATCTCAATCCTGCTCGCTCCGCGAGGTGGGACTATTGCGTGGCGTGGCTGGCGCCCGAGTTGGTGGCTAGCGCCTGGCGCTTGGGCCTGGCCGCCTGGGCCCTTGGCTGCCCAATGCACGCGCTGGGGCTGGTGGCCTGGTGCTGCGCTTGGACCAGGAGCCTGGAGGCTACAGGCTAGCGCTATGGTATTTCATGGCATTTTTTCACGTACAAAAACCTGGAGGCTAGCGAGTGCACGGGGTGCTCTTTCCCTGTCTTATCCTCAAAATTTCCTAGTACGTGCATACATCTCTATCAACGGCTCAGTGCCTCATCAGTCATATGCCTCGATCTGGTGCACGTCGTACATACATGATACATATATGCCCCCACCAAATCATGTATGACATCTAATGATTTAATTTATGTACATAGTTCTCAAAAGAAAAAACTAACCTACATACACAAATTGAATCATGTGATAAAAAAATTATGCGTTGTTCAAAAATTCGCGTCAACTTTCGTTATTTTGGTTATTACCGAAACCGAACCGAAATTAAATGATTATTATCGAAACCGAACCATATCTATGTATAAAGCCGTATAAACCGAAGTATAAAAAACGTATAAACCAAAAACCGTATAAACCGAACCGAATCAAACCGAAAAAACCAAACGCACACCCTGAGTCGCCACCCAGCAACCGCGAAGGAGCGGAGGCCACGGCAGCAATTCTCGTGGACAATGAGAAGACTATACCTTGCAAACTCGCCCTGTTTTCGCCATGTTGCTTCGACAACTGCTATACCAGTAATAGCGATCCCACCTCATCAAAAAGCAAATGTCATGGCTAATCTGTAAGCACAGATGGCCCTTCAAGCTCGTCCGCCAGAAACGATCGTTCTCTAATACCTGGAGCCGCCACCGATTCTCCAGGGATGTAGCCCATACCATTCAGAACAAACTTGCGACAAACCAGTTGACAACTAGCGAAACACTGAACCACAAACGCAACTCCTAAACACTGAACCACTGGTATTGAACAGACGCAGGGATATTAACAGGTACCGCTTCTAAAAGATCGCAAAAACTGAGCTGAAGGTTAGTATTATGGACAATTGCATCAATCTCTCCTATTATCATAGACACACTAAACTAAACAGCAAATAGTTTTAAGACAAGCACGGAGCCAATCTCACAAGTACTATATATATATTGATTTTGCTTCCTGGCAGACATAATCACTTCCTTCAACCAAAGGTTGAAGAAAGAACCAAAACACTAACCTAACAATCTACAATCCATCGGTGATCCCTCAGCTTGAGTTGTCCTTCGCAACCGAGCAGTCACTGTTTTGCTTTGCAGGATTATCTGCTTTGGCTGCAGGAACATTCTCCCAGTTCCCTGGCAAAGCAGCCGGACTCAGATTGTCGCCTTGCTTCAAGTCATCTGCAGAGTCCATGGAAATGTAACTTCCTTTCACTGCACTCGAAATTTTGAAGCTCAGCAACTTTGTGCTAATTTCATCTATGCGCCGTCGCCCACTAGTTTGGCAGATTCCTGATGTTAAGAGTCAGGAAACGTAGTAAGCAAAGCATATATATCAGGCAAGGAACTAAAATAGTTCCTAGCAAAAAGAAACAGTATAACAGTTAAAGAAATATGCTGACCTACTGACCCAGGAACCCTGTCATCTGGGCAAACTGCAGATTTTCCGGGAGATTTAGCTGCAGGCGTGCCAATTGAAATCTCATCTTTGTTCCACGTTTCCATATAAGTGTCTTTGGGCAAGCAAGATAGATTGTTGTTCTCCATTAATCCAGTATCAGACATGTCACTAATGCAAAGGCCCAGTTCCTCCATCTTAAAGTTAGGGTTCTCATTTGTCAATGCCGGTGTTTCTTCAGCTGGCTTCAGTGCCACTCCACTTTCTGATTCTCTACTCAGTGAGGGCTTGGGCATGCCACTTGATAGTATGGCTGGATCATCACTGTGCTCATAGTATTCCTCCTTATGACCCAGATTGGGTACATTGTTCTTCTGAGACCCAGAACCAAATAAGTAGCTTGCATTTTCATCATAACTATGGTCAGGTTCCTCAAATGCGTCAAACTCGAGCTCAGGGCCAAATTGCTCATCTGGCAATGAAGATGTTTCAGCAGTTAGCAGCAGTGTCGTTCCACTTACTGATCCTCCAAACAGTGCACATTCAGACATGAGAGTGGTTTGATCGTCAATGTACTTACTGCCTTCCTCTTTACGCTCATGTTGGAGCTTGGTGTTGATTTCTTCTGTACTCCTTTGAACGACAGTCTGACAAATGCCTGATAGAAGTGTCACAGCGCAATACAATAAGTAATTTTTTTAGGAATTAAAATGCATCAAGGTTAAAAAAATCCAATCAAGTCATCACAAATACTGACCTGATCCTAAAAGACTCTCAGCATGACCAATCATGGATTGTTCAGGAGATTTAGGTGCAGATACGTTATCTGGGAGCTCCTTTCCCTGGATAGGATTGGTGTGAGAGTCTTCATGCAAATGGAATAGATTACTCTTCACCGATCCAACACCAAATATGCCAATCGTTTCTTCACTACTAAAGTTGCGTTCCTTAAATTCATCCTCCTCCAGCTCGGAGCTAAGCTGCTTATCTGCTGAAGCCGATGTTTCCGCAGCATGCAGCAGGGTTATTTTCTGTTCATCTGAATAAAACAAATATATTTTAATGAAGCTTCTATGGTTAAAGTGTACAAACAAGAATAATAAAACTGAGGTTTACCAGGTTCGTCAGTATTTGATGTTTCATGAAGGGTGTGAGTGTCAGAATAAGGAACAAGTTCCAGTTTCTCTTCCTCCTTGCAGATCACCTCAGTATTAATATCCCTATAGGTTGGACTTCTCATTTTAATAAAAATGGCCAGATATCATTCAGTGCAGCTGTACTTATTTTAATCTGGAGAATTACCTTTTCACAAGATTACAATCCTCTGATGAATCCAACCGGGCAGATGCAATGCATTCTGTTTTTTGGCCGGAACTCAAGAATCCTACAAGAATATAACATAATTTAGTTCTTGTATTGCATAGAAAAATAGTAAACAGAGGAACAACAAGAATTTGATATTCTCCAACAGACACCTACTAGTAATCCCTCCCTGTCTATTTTTATTTCACATATTAGGTTTGTCTTAAGTCAAACTTTGTGAAGTTTGAATTAATTTGTACTAAAAAGTACTCCCTCCGGTCCTTTTTACTCAGCGTATTAGATTTGTGTCAAGTCAAACTTTACAAAGTTTGACCAAATTTATATTAAAAAATATCAATATCTACAATACCCAATATATATACTATGAAACTATATTTCAGAATGAATCTAACAATGTTCATTTGCCATTGTGAATGTTGATCTTTTTTTCTATAAGTTTGGTCAAAGTAAACATAAGTTGACTTTGAACAAAACTTATATGCAGACTAAAAAGGACCGGAGGGAGTATTAACATCTATTGCCAAATAAATACAATGTGTAAATATATTCCATGATAGATCTAATGATTTTAATTTTGTATTTGGATTGTTGATTTTTTTTCTACAAATTTGGCCAAACATCAGAAAGATTGACTCATGACAATCCTAATATGTGAGGCAAAAAGAAACAAAGGGAGTAGTAGGTAAAAATCCATACCTTGTTCATCATCTCTCTCAGATGAAAACATACCCTTAATTTCTTCAACTATACTTAAATCTACAGGAGACCCTTGATGTGAATCAGGTTCTGAAGAAACCATTTTTTCAGCATGACAAATGTTGGAATCATCTTCATTCTCAGTACTTGGAAGCACAAGATCATCATCCACATCTGGTCCTTTAAATGACTCCTCCGAGAACAAGGGATGAAGCCCAATGGACGATCGTCTGTGATCTCGTGAACAGCTTTCAGTGTCATTCTTTATTGAGTACACTGCTTCCTCTGATAGAGCACCTTCATGTTTAAAATCTGGAATTGCTAAATCAAATGAAGGTGAAGGCTTCTCAATGGTAGCTGACACTGCTCTTGGAACACTGTCCTCCCAGCACACAGAAGCATCTTCGGGAGATTTTTGTTCAGCAGGGCCTTCAAAGAGCTCCATTTGCTGGTAATCATCCGTAGAACAATCCGTTGGTAAACTGGAATCCGACGGAATATTTCTACAACTGTTCACCACAGATTCAGTATCTAAATAATTATTACCGCCTTTGTTACAGCTAAGACCAAATTCCGCAACTTCTGTGCCCGGCAACTTGGTGTTAAACTGCTCGTCTCGCATATTTGATGTTTCTTCAGCTGGAAGTGGTGGAACTACACTGTCTATGTCTTTTGTGCCAGCTTCAATCATATCATTACCGGCTCCGAAAGGAACTTGGTATTCTTTGCGCTCGTCGCATTGCTGCTTTTGGAGACCCTGCTGCAAAGCCTCGGTATTGGACCAATCTATTTCATCCGGGAAATCAGTTGATTCAAACAGGCAAGGATTAGAACTCAGATGCACATCACTGTCATCAGTACAAGCAATTAGTGAGGGGCTCAATAAAGCATCACCAAGACCAGAAGCATGCTCAACTGCAGTAGGTGAAAAATAATTAGATTCTGCTCAAGTATAGGAGCATGCTATTTGTATGACCGACAGGAAGCTGCTTATCTACTGATGAAACAATGTTGATATGAAACGTAGTTAACAAATTAAGACTCAAAGATTCGGTAAAATCAATAAGGTGATTACCAGGTCCGCTGACATTTATTTTTTGACACGAAGAATTAATGTCTGTAGGATCAACAGGCTTCTTATTTTCTTCATCATAGGCTACTTCCTCAGAATCGGCGTCCCTGGGATTGGAAATTCATAATTTGCATGTTAAAGCGGTCAAACAAAAACAATTATTATACATGCTTCTAGTGATTCTGAGATGAATTACACTTACTCCGTGATACTTGCAGCCTCCAAATCAAGCTGACCAGTTGCCACCTGCTCTTGTTCATGACTAGCCTTCATTAATCCTGAAAGAATACGTTATCATCCACATCATGTATTTAGCATTCAAACAGCTGAATATCACAACTTTTTTTTCCACAAGTTCATAGAAGAACATTGAAAGAACAAAGGAACTCTGTTATCATATACCTTCATTTTCATTATCTTGCTGAGAAGTAACCAGACAATCTTCACTTTTGGAAACTGTACTAAAATCTACACTAGTATCATGGTCTAAACCAGGTTTTGACTCATTAACTCCAGTTTCAGCCTGAACACTTGCTGAAGAAAGGGCAACACATTCACTGGGTTCTTCTATGCTTTCCTCCGAGAAAAGGGACGGCAAACTAAGTGGTTGTTCAACACCTAATGAACCTCTCTCATTCTTCAATGAGTGCGGATCTGCTTCATCAGGAAATCCATATTCATCTTTACACTCTGGTGTAGCTGAACCTAGTGCTGTCTTCTGTAGGGTACCTGACAAATATTGATATATTCCTCTTAAATTAACACATAACACAACGGGGCAACCAAACTTCTCAATCTTTAGAGATTTTATATAAGATCCTTACCTTCATGTACTTGTACATCATCCTGCGAGGAAAAGGGCTGCAGATCAAATGATGATTGTGCAATATTTAATGGATATCTTTCATTCTTCAATGAGTGTGGTCCTGCTTTATCAGGTGATACACATTCATGTTTACACTCTGGTGTAGCTGAATCTACTGCTGTATTCTCTACAGTGCCTGACAAATAATTATATATACATCTCAAATAAAATACAGCTCAATGTTGCAACTGAACAACACATCCTTTAAAGAATATAAATAATACTTCCTCCGTCTAAATATAAGTCTTTTCAGAGATTTCAATACGGACTACATACAGATGTATATAGACGCATTTTAGAGTGTAGATTCACTCATTTTGCTCCGTATGTAGTCCGCATTGGAGTCTCTGAAAAGACTTATAATTAGGAACGGAAGAAGTAGATTCTTACCTTGTCCTCCCTCCTTTAAGATAAGGGACTGCGGACCAAATGCCGATTGCTCAATACTTGATCTCTGATTCATCAATGAGTGGGGTTCTGCTTCAGCAGGTAAACCAAATTCATGTTTACACTCTGGTAAATCTGAACCTAGTGTTGTCTTCTCCATGTTACCTGATAGATATTTTTATATTCCTGTCAAATAATATATAGCTCAATGGTGCAAACAAGTCACCCCTCCTTTAGACAACAGATCCTTACCTTCTTGTACTTGGAAATCATCTTGTTCGTGACTAGCCTCCAATAATCCTGAAAGATCCTTACCTTCTTGTACTTGGAAATCATCTTGTTCGTGACTAGCCTCCAATAATCCTGAAAGAATACATTATCATTCCCATCATGTATTTAGCCTTCAAACAGCTGAATATCATAACATGTATGTTTTCCACAAAATTATGAAAGAACAAAGGGACTCTGTTATCATATACCTTCATTTTCATTATCTTGCTGAGAAGTATCCAAACAATCTTCACTTTTGGAAACTGTACTAAAGTCCGCACTAGTATCATGGTCTGAACCAGGATTTGACTCACAAACCCCATTTTGAGCCTGAAATCTTGCTGAAGAAAGGACAACACATTTACTGCGTTCTTCTACACTTTCCTGCGTGAAAAGGGTCGGCAGACTACATGGTGATTGTTCAACAATCAATGAACCTCTCCCGTTCTTCAATGAGTGTGGATCTGCTTCATCTGGAAAACCACATTCATCTTTACACTCTGGTGTAGTTGAACCTAGTGCTGTCTTCTCTGGGGTACCTGTCAAATTTTGATATATTCCTCTCAAATTAACACATAACACAACGGGTCAACAAATCCTTTAGAGATTATTATATAGAAGATCCTTACCTTCATGTACTTGCACATCCTCCTGCAAAGAAAGGGACTGCTGATCAAATAATGATTGTTCAATACTTGATGGATATCTCTCATTCTTCAATGAGCGTGGTCCTGCTTTATCAGGTGATACACATTCATGTTTACACTCTGGTGTAGCTGAACCTAATGATGTCTTCTCTACGGTACCTGACAGATATTTATACATTCCTGTCAAATAATATATAACTCAATGGTGCAAACAAGCCACTCCTCCTTTAGACGATCCTTACCTTCTTGCACTTGTAAATCATCTTGCTGAACCTGCTCCATGGGTAGTTTCTTGTCAGGACAGCCCACTTTAAGTCCTGCTTCCGTCAGTAGAGGCTCCATAGGTGTTGATGAATCAATCACAAACAAGTGATCACTGCTAGGCTCAAGAGCATCAGGCTTACACGGTGTGTTCTCCATGTTTCTCAGCAAGGCAGCGGCAGAATGGCTCAGGTTATCCACTTGCTTCACAGTATGGTGGGGATCCATAGCAATGTGGTTTCCTTTGCCTATGCTTGCACTAATTTGACAAATCCCTGATGAAAAAAATTGGAATCAGGAAACACAATAGGAAAAGTAAATCTCATACAAAGGAACTAACGAATTTATTTGACAAGACAAAAGAGGAACCATGCTGACCTACTGAACCAGAGACTCTCTCATCCATAGAAACTGCAAATTCATCAGGAGATTTAGGTGCAGGCATGCCCCCTGGTAGTCCCTGGTCATGGCAAGGATCCATTGAAGGGCCACTGGGGAGTTCCTGGACATGGCAAGGATCCATTGAAGGGTCCTTCATGCTGGACAGATTCTTGTTTCCCAAAGATCCAGTGTCAGAGACAATGCTACCATCTTTATCACAGCTAAGGCTTTGCACTTGCACTGAACCCGAGACTTTGTCATCCAGAAAAACTGCAGATTCTTCAGGAGATTTAGGTGCAGGCATGTCATTTGGGAGCTCCTGGTCATAGCAAGGGTCCATTGTAGGGTCCTTCAAGCTAGACACATGATTGTTTCCCAAAAATTCAGTGAGAGAAACATTGCTGCTGTCTTTATCACAGATAAGGCCTTGTTCTGTGTTACCCTCCAGCTTGGTATTAAGTTGCTCATCTGGAAATGGTGATGTTTCTTCAGCTCGGAGCACTGACATTCCACCCTCCGATCGTTCATCAAGTGCAGGTTCAGACATGTGTTGATTGCATTCATCTTTATGATCCTTGACACAAACCACATCTGTATACCTTCGCGAAACAGTTTGACAAATACCTGATGCAAAAAAGCAAGTCATGAGATGATATGGAGAGCAAATATTTTACTTCCCCCGGTTGACAAATAACCACTCCCTCCGTTCCAAAATAGATGACTCAACTTTGTATCAACTTTAGTACAAAGTTAGTATAAAGTTGGGTCATCTATTTTGGAACGGAGGGAGTAGTAGTGTTGTCAAACAGCATCTTCATTCAAACTTTTCAGATTCTTGACTGCCAATATTCTTTTAAATATTTAGATTGGAAACTTGAAAATCATATGCTAAGATATTTCTCATAACTCATAAGTATTTCAGAGAATTGTAATTTTGTTGGGTTTCATATGGTAGAAACTAGTGGTCAATACCTAAAATGCCACTTTTGCGCAAAATAATGGGAGTACTATCGAATCAAACAGACAGTGTCTAAGATTAATCTAAACAAGTTTTCAGAAATATTTACCTGACCCTAAAAAGCTTTGATCCTCACATGATGTAGATTGTTTTGGAGATTCATCTTTACCACGGCTAAAGCTTTGTACTTCTAGATCATCACCCTCCAGCTTGCGCTTAAGCTGCTCATCTGGCAATACTAATGTTTCTACATCTGGCTGCAGCATTTTTCCACTTTCTGGTACAGCAACCTGTGCAGCTTCAGACGTGACACTTGCATGGATGTCTTCTGTGACTCTTGCATTGTGTAGATTGCATTCCTCTATATTATCCTGTTGAAGCCCTTCAGTATTAGAAGATGCTATGTGATTATCTAAAGCATCCACTGATTCTAGCGGTGAAGAATCCGAATTTACTTCATCAACAACAACGGTGCTCTGTGAAATGCAAAATAGAGCTCCGCTAACACCAGAAACGTGCTCAGCTGCAGTAGCAGATGCAGAGATCAGCCTAGAGATATCCATGATATTCCTGAATTATAAAAGATGAAAACAAGATTTTGTGCATAACAGACACTAAAATCAAAAGAAATCAATTAGGAGATTACCAGGTTCATCCGCATGTGATTTCTCATGGGGAGCATTAATGTCCGAAGGAATAAGGTCCGTTTCCTCTTCCTCATTGCAGATCACGTCCTTTCTAGTAGTATCCCTGTAAATTGCATTTCCCAGTTTTAGAAGAGTGGCCCATAGCGTTCATCATATCTGTAATTTTACTATTTTATGTATCCAAAATACATTTACCTTACTGTATGATGCACATCCTCTGACAAATCCAACTGAACAGATGCAACCCAATCTTTTCTGAGGGTGGACAATGAAAATCCTGAGAAACAAATTGATTTCAGTTTTTATTTTGCACAGAATAACATGAAGAGATTTAAAAAAAAGGAACAACACAGATCAGATAATCTACAATAGAAACCTGTGAAAGATTTCAAAAGATATACCTTCTTGTTCATTATTTTGCTGAGACGAAAACATTAAACCTCCACTTTCTTCGATTCTGATTGAATATTCATCAGAGCCTTGATATGAGTCAGGTTTTAATGAAACAACTGTTTCAACTTGGCATTCAACCTTGTGAACATCTGATTCTTCCATGACATTTTTAAAAAATGGACTAGTGTTATCTGTATCAGGTTCTTCTATGTTTCCCTGTGAGAATAGGAACTGTAGCCCAGTGGGTGATTGTTCAAGATCTGGTGAGCACCTTGCAGCATCATTTTCTATTGAGTCCAGGGCTTCCTCAGATAAAGCACCTACATGTGTACAGTCCGGAATAGCTAAATCGGACGGAGGCTTCTCAGTAGTACCTGAAACATTATTTGAACAAATATGCATTACTTCAAAAGCAATTGTACAGAACAACATGATAAGAAAGCAAATTCAGAGTAACAATAACACTGAGTTACTGACCTACTACTGTGCTCTCAAGCTCGACCTCCAAAATGTTACTAATATCTTTACCATGGCTGATGCTAGATTCAACGACTGTGCCCTCCAGCTGAGTGTTAAGCTGTGAGTCACGCAAATCACATTTTTCAGCTGGGGAAGGCAGCACCCCACTTTCCAAGCTATTAGCACTACTGGCAACATCAATCATATCACTCGTGTGGCCACCACAAGCAATTTGGTCTTCCTTCTGCTCTTCAGCAGGCATGACTTCTTCCAAAGATGCTGTTCTACTCCTCTTTGCAGGTCTTCCCTTTGAAGCTGTTGGCTTTGATGGTAGCGGTGATATCGCTAGCTTCGAAGATCTGTGTCTTGTTTGCCGCAGACTCGCATCATTCTGAACAGAACGTTGGAGTTTTGTTTGTGCGCTTCTTGTGCGAACACTTGACTCTTCCCTCCTGACAATTTCACTGTGATCCTTGCTCTCCTTATCAACCGCATTAGGACCAGCCGGTTTACGCACTGATGTCCTCACAGGAACATCTGGATTCGATTCTTCTTGAGAACCCTTAATGTCTTTTTCAATCACATGTGGGACAATTTCTCTGTGATCCTTGCTCTCCTTATCAACCGCGTTAGGACAAGCCGGTTTACGCACAGATGTGCTCACAGGAACTTCAGACTTTGATTCTTCTTGTAAACCCTTAAGTTCTTTCTCAATCACATGTGGGGCAACAGATTTGTGTTTTGATCGCCTAGATGGTTCTTTCACTAGTAGTTGTTTCTCCAAGTGTCCACCCTTAGCACATTTCATTTTAGTGTGATCACCATTCTCATTATTGAACTGTGGATCAGGATTCATATCTGCAGGTACAGCCTTCCTGTCCTTCTCAAGCACAGCCGGAACAAATGATTTCCGTGTTAACCGTCTAACAGGTTGCTTGACTGTTCGTTGCTTCTCCAAGTCTTCACTCTTAGCACTTGAACACTTCTCGCTGCTGGCTGCTTCACAGTGATCATTCTTCTTACTATTAACAATAGCAAGAGCAGGTTTCCGCGTTGACCTTCCAGCACGTGCTTCTGGAATCATGTCTGTAACGATGCTCTTTGTTCCTTTCTCAGTCATAGCCGAGACAAGAGATTTCTTTGTTGGTCGCTTAACATGCACTTGAGGAATCATTTCTTTTGGGAGAACCTTGCACTCTTTCTCAAGTATAACTGTGGCAACAGATCGCCGGGATGATCGCCCAACAGGTTTTGTCACTGTTTCTTTGATCTCCACAGGTTTTGTGAGACCCTTGGACTCTTTCTCAAGTATAACTGGGGCAAGAGATCGCCGGGTTGATCGCCCAACAGGTTTTGTCACTGTTTCTTTCATCTCCACATCTCCACGCATACCTTTGGTTTCGTGCTCAAGAAACGATGGAACAACAGATTTCCGCATCGATCTTCTCACAGGCCCAGGTACCTCTACGTGCATGTCCATAGCAGAAGCCTTACCATTGCTATCAGAAAATGGGATTTCACCGCCATTTGTCGCTACTGTAGCCTTGCGATTCGACATTTTCCTCTTTTTGGACCCCACATGCCCGTCTTGCTTAGCCACACCATCTTCTACGCTGTCTTTGGCGGCATTGAGCATGGTTGGGCGAGCTACCTTCAAGTCAGTACTGCCAATTGTCTGAATAGCTCTATTCCTCAAGACCCTTGTAACTGGAGCATCATTTGAAACATCTGGAACCATATGTTGCCCTTCATCCGAGTTGACATTCTTGGTTTTTCTCCTCTTCTTCGCAACGACAATGGGTGACGTCGCAGCAGCTGGTACTGAGCTTGATCTTGTAGTCCTACCAGATATTTCCACCTCAGCAACCTTCTCGACAGCAGTTTTGCCTTCCGGCACCTTTGACCTACTTCTCTTATTTTCAGAAACAGTAGGCAACGGTGGGTCAGCCACAACCAATCCAGATCTTAGAGTTCTGCCAACATGTTGAATTTCAGTAGGTTGCTCCTTGACACGATGTTGTTCCTTCAGATCTCCTGCCGTCTTCCTCCCTCTTTTGTTGTGAACAACAGGAGCCGGTGCGGCAGCAGGCTCAGACTGAACAGCACTAGACCTTGTGCTTCTACGAGAAACTCCAACTTGCACACTGACATCTAAATTGTCAGCGTCATTCTCCCTGGTCTTCCGCTTCAGCTGATGCTTCCTACCAACTGCTTCTCCAGCGTCCAGCTCTTGTTGCTCAGCTTTGGCAGAGGTTTTCCGGCCTACAGCTCCAGTCACCCTCTCAACCACATCACCTGCACCCAAATTCGCTGCATTCCTCCTGTGTCGCCTCGTCACAGCATCTGCACCTGCCTGTCCGGCATCAGTTTCGTCAGCAGAATCACCGCCAACTTGGGAACGCGTTCTCCGACGATCCCCTCCACTTTCTTGGGCGAGAGAGAGAGGCTCCGCGGCCCTCGGCCTGCCCCTCGTCCTGGCAACAACAGGCGACAACAAGAGGCGTCTGCCACCCACCTCCGCCTCCTCCTCTTCCTCCAACACAAACGTCACCTTCTTGACCGCATCCGAATCCCCGCAGATTGATCGCTTCAAACACCCCTTCCCCACAACGACGCCGACCGCATACTCCTCCGCACCGCCAGAAATCTGCAAAGCGTTCAAACAAACACAAGGATCAGTCCCCTCCATTTCCACAGCCGCTCGTGTCGCGTGAAGCATGGCGAGGAACCTAGGGGGGAAAGCGAGGGTTCGAGGAGAGCGAGTGGGGAACCCACAGTCCATACCGAGAGCGTGGCGGCGAGGCGGGCGGCCAGGTCGGCGTTGGATCCGTTCGCCTTGAGGCCGTGCTCCTTGCAGAGCGCCTGCAGTTCCCGCCGCTTCATCGCCGCGAAATCCATCTTAGCCGCGCGCACGAATCCAAACCCACCCCGCGGGTCACCACGATCCGGCGAGAGCACCGGCCATCTCCGCGGATCCCTCTCACTGCTTTCGAACTTGCGGAGGGGGCGGGGGAGGGCGAAGGCGAAAGGAGATTATGAGGGCCTCTCGCGGATTTTTGGTTTGGGATTTCAATCGATCGAATCCCGAGCGTCGGGGGATTTCGGGTTCGTAGCGGCCGGGGAATGCGGGGCTAGTGGGTGGGGTACTGACGTGCGGGTCCCGGAAGGGCGGTGGCGGTGGGAACAGTGTGGCAGTGACAGAGAGGCCCGAGGCTTGCTGCGGAAGGAGGCGTGGGCTTCGAAATTTGGGGCTTCCCGCCCAGTAAAAGACGCGAAATTAAACCGGGCATGCCCGCCAGTGCGGTTATACGGTGACGCGTTGCCAGGTATTCGGCTGATGGGTGGGGTAGGGGAAGACCAGCGGTTAGTTGGGTCGCTGCGTCAGTGAAGAAGAGGAGGGTACGCGTATAGACTTTTTAATTTCTGAGGGAGGTATAATGGTGTGGACTGTGTGTACGTAGCACCGGGTTTCGGGTGAGACAAACCGCGCGCCCTTCGTCCCACCGAGGTGCTCGTGCATACGGGACTTTTGTTCCAGTAGCACTACCTCCGTCCGCAAGTTTTTTCTTTTTTTTGAAACGGAGGCAAAATATTTGCCTCATCGACTAATTAAGAAGAAGTGAATTGCTCAGTTAATTTTCGGAAAACCGGGCAAAAACCGATACAATTAAACGACCCGAAACAGGCTACTCGGAAAGCACGAAACACCGTGACCACACAGACAACCCGTCACATGCTCCTAACACATAACAATCGTACCTCACCACACTTGCACAACTCAACAGAACCATGACAAGAACACCAACAACGATGACTCGAACAATCAAAGCCACATCGACAACACAAGAAACTCAGCACCATCCATCAAGAAATCGCAGACGTCTTCCCATTAGCGCACACACCGGCCACATCAATATCCTTAACCACATGCACCTCCGACCCGAAGGACTCAGAAGACGCCTCTGGATGCTCACATGACAGACATGAATCATCTCCCTCACACGAGGTCACTAGTGAGTAATAGCACTACCTCCGTGGCTCCGTCCGCAAGTTATAGCAACAGGAGAGAGAATGTTTGTACAAAGCTAATATATTTTATGTTTTGTTAGAGCATCTTCAACAAACACGCAATACGCGGCGCTCAAATGATTTTACGAGCCGAAATAGCAATTTTTTGCGGGCAGCAGAGCTCTGGCTTCAGCAGGCGCGGTAGATACACGGCGCTCATCTTCAGCACAAACAACATTTAACATTCAAATAGAACCATGAAGATCAAACACATAAAAAATAAATCAATAATAAATAGTTCAATTTATTACAACTCAAACAAATAGTTTATCATCCAATACAACAAATAGTTCAATAATACAACATCAAACATACAAATCACTTGTTTTGTCGGCCATTTCATTATGCGGCGGAGGGCTCCGAGGCACGTTGAATAGCATGATAGGAGGCAACAAATCGGGCCATCCTCGCAACCCTCCGCCGCACTCGCACGGGACGTCCCAAGAGCTCATACTTGGAATAGTCTAAATCTTGCCCACGTGCATTCTCTCAAAGGGAAGTAATTTCGGTAACACATCCTCGTCTCCCCCGACTCCACTTGTGCTTATCTCTTAGCTTTACTTTATGCTTGCTTTACTTGTGTTGCTTATCTTGCTTACTTGTGGTGTTGTCATTGCTAGCATCATATAGGTTGTTCAACTAGTTGCATATTTAGACAACATATTTGTTGCTAACCCTAACTTGTTAAGAAAAGCTAAAAATTGGTTGTAGCCTATTCAACCCCCCCCCCCTCCTAGTCAACCACTAAGGGAGTCCTGGACTAGGGGGTGTCCGGATAGCCGGACTATCATCATCGGCCGGACTCCAAGACTATGAAGATACAAGATTGAAGACTTCGTCCCGTGTCCGGATGGGACTTTCCTTGGCGTGGAAGGCAAGCTTGGTAATACGGATATGTAGATCTCCTACCATTGTAACCGAATCTGTGTAACCCTAGCCCTCCCCGGTGTCTATATAAACCGGAGGGCTTTAGTCCGTAGGACAACAACCATTACAACAATCATACCATAGGCTAGCTTTTAGGGTTTAGCCTCCTTGATCTCGTGGTAGATCCACTCTTGTACTACCCATATCATCAATATCAATCAAGTAGGAGTAGGGTTTTACCTCCATCGAGAGGGCCCGAACCTGGGTAAAAACATCGTGTCCCTTGTCTCCTGTTACCATCCGCCTAGACGCACAGTTCGGGACCCCCTACCCGAGATCCGCCGGTTTTGACACCGACATTGGTGCTTTCATTGAGAGTTCCTCTGTGTCGTCACCGATAGGCTTGATGGCTTCTTCAATCAACAACAACGCCGTCCAGGGTGAGACTTTTCCCCCCAGACAGATCTTCGTATTCGGCGGCTTCGCACTGCGGGCCAATTCACTTGGCCATCTGGAGCAGATCGAAAGCTACGCCCCTGGCCATCAGGTCAGATCTGGAAGCCTAAACTTCACGGCGGATATCCGCGGAGACTTGATCTTCGATGGATCCAAGCCGCAGCTGAGCATGCCGCACTGTCACGATGGGCATGATCTAGCTCTGCCGCCGGACAGTACCTTGGAGGCCGCACACGAATTCGCTCTGACCCATAGTTCGGAGCCGATCGCGCAGATCGAGGACGGGTGGCTGGACACCGCCTCGGGGGCTGCAACTTCTACGGCGATAGAGCCGAACACTGACCCTGTCCCTTATAAAGCTCGTGACTCCGAGGCGCCGGACTCCTCGCCGGACTCTGAACCTCCTGCGCCCCCGCCAATCGAATCCGATTGGGCGCCGATCATGGAGTTCACCGCTGCGGACATCTTTCAGCACTCACCCTTTGGCGACATCCTAAATTCGCTAAAGTATCTCTCGCTATCCGGAGAGCCCTGGCCGGACTACGGCCAGGATGGTTGGGATGCGGACGACAAAGAAATTCGAATCCCACCCACCACCCACTTTGTAGCCACTGTCGACGATCTAACCGACATGCTAGACTACGACTCCGAAGACATCGACGGTATGGACGACGATGCCGGAGACGATAAGAACCAGCGCTCACCGAACACTGGAAGGCCACCCCAACCCATGGCGTATATATGGTGGACACCCCAAAAGGAAGCGATAACGAGGAACAACGGGGCGCGGCAAAGGATAATCCCGCTGACAAACAGCCAAAACGGCGACGTAGACGCCGCCCTAAGTCCCGCCTCGACAAAAACAGCATTCCTAATGACCAAGCAATAGAGAAGGGCAAACCAGTGGATGACGAACATGCAACCAAGCAACCGTCCGAACAGGACGAATCGGATAATCAATCCATACCCGGCGAAACCAACAGTCCAGACGACCTCACGCCGGACACACCACTGGAGCATAAGAACCTTCACAAAAGACTCGTCGCCACTGCAAGAAGTCTAAAGAAGGAAAAACGGAAGCTCAAAACAGCGGAAGACATACTCAGAATGAGGTGGAGCAAAGTACTCAAGACCGCAGATAAATATGGCAATGGCCACCAAACAAAGAGCTACCCAAAGCGCAAGCTGCTACCAGAATTTGAGAGGAAGCCGTAGAGCCCCCACAGTCAAAGAACAAAGAGGCCGCCTGTCCGGATAGACGGCCAGATGGCAGGCCAAAAGCGACAAGCGGCGCCGCACACAAGCCAACTCATGATCCTGGGAAAATAGATGGCCTAGCTAGGTCCATTTACGGGCCAAAAAAGAGGGCCCCAGGAAGCAACACAACACGCCAAGTGTTCGAAGACAGCGGCACACCCAAATACAGGGGCGCCGCACACCCACTATGTTTCACCAATGAGGTGCTGGATCATGAGTTTCCAGCAGGGTTCAAACCCATGAACATAGAGGCATACGACGGAACAACAGACCCTGGAGTCTGGATAGAGGATTACATACTACACATACACATGGCTAGAGGAGATGATCTCCACGCCATAAAATATCTACCCCTCAAGCTCAAAGGGCCAGCTCGGCATTGGCTCAAAAGTCTCCCAAAAAACACTGTTGGAAGTTGGGAAGAGCTCGAGGACGCGTTTAGAGCAATTTTTCAAGGGACTTATGTCCGTCCTCCGGATGCAGGCGATTTAAGTCACATAACTCAACAGCCCGGAGAGTCAGCGCGCAAATTCTGGAACAGGTTCCTTACCAAAAAGAACCAAATAGTCGACTGTCCGGATGCCGAAGCCTTAGCAGCTTTTAAACACAACTTCTGAGACGAATGGCTCGCCAGGCACCTCGGCCAAGAGAAGCCGAGGACAATGGCCGCGCTAACAAGCCTCATGACCCGCTTTTGCGCGGGGGAAGACAGCTGGCTAGCAAGATGCAGCACCAGCGACCCGAGTACATCCGAGATCAGAGATGGAAACGGGAAATCACGGCGCAGAAAGGATCAGCGCCGGAATAAAGAAAAAAGCTCAAAGAACACGGCGGTCAACGCCGGATTCAAAAGCTCGCGGCCAAACAATAAAACACTACCTCTTAAGGACAATAGTGACGAGCTCTCCAACCTAAACAAAATTTTGGATCGGATATGTCAAATCCACAGTACCTCCAGGAGGCCTGCAAATCACACCCACCGAGATTGTTGGGTTTTTAAACAGTCTGGCAGACTCAACGCCGAACACAAGGGGCTCGACGCGCCAAGCGAGGACGACGACGAACCCCACCAGCGGAGCACTAGAAAACAAAAGACTTTCCCACAAGAAGTCAAAGCAGTAAACTCACTCCATGTGATAGTACGGAAAAACAATGCGGCACCCGCTAAGATAGGTGTCGCACGGTCCACCCCAGCGGAACCTCGAGATTGGATGTCAAAACCAATCACCTTTGACCACCTGGATTATTCCAGAAGTGTTCGAAATGCAGGATGGACTGCTCTGATATTGGATCCTATAATCGACGGACTACAATTTACACAAGTCCTGATGGACGGCGACAGCGATTTAAACCTGCTATATCCGAACACAATCCGCAAGTTGAGGATAGACCTTACTAAAATTCAACATAGCCACACTTCCTTTAAGGGAGTGACGCCAGGCCCTTACGCCAAGTGCACAGGCTCCTTATCACTAGAAGTTGTGTTCGGGTCACCTGACAACTTCCGACGCGAAAAGCTAATCTTTCATGTCGCCCCATTCAAAAGTAGCTATCAAGCACTATTGGGACGTGAAGCTTTTGTCCGCTTTAACGCAATATCACATTACGCGTCTCTTACACTTAAAATGCCCGGTCCATGCGGCATCATTTCATTACAAGGTCGTTTAAGACCCCGGACACGGCTGGACGAGTCCGGAATAAATAAGCTAGGGGCTCCCTAGCCGCACACCCCTTCACAAGGGGCTGTGCATATAAGCAATAGTGAGCTGATATAAGCTCAGCTTTATTCATTTATTAATATTTCAATTTTTATGCACTTTTTCGCACGATTTCTTTTCAAACTAAGTTCTTCTCTTTTTACAGATGAACAACGTGCACACCCGTCCAGGATACGGCACAACGGAGACACAGGCGCAGATGTGCAGCAGGGACCCGTTGCAAGGATTCTTTTCAAATTAGGACCCTGCGTAAACCTTTTTTACTGTCTCTTGTTGCTATAATCCCCTGGTTTTTCATTATAACCAGAGAGGATACTAACATTTTGGCATCGGCTACGTCAGAGGATCTCGCCCGTACCTGGACACTAGGGGCTTAGGGCTTTGTTCTGCCCGTTATTATAAAGACCGAACACCTTAGGGAGTGTTCGGCGCCTCGAGTTAGGCCTTATATGCATCAGCTCCGAATCATGTCTTTGGTCAAATGTTGGGTTTGCCCGGCTCCTGTGTTTTGCTGCCTTACATTCCGTATCATCGGCTAACGCGGCACCAGGAGAACTACTGCGATTGTGCCCCAGTTCGGCTGGGCGAGCACCTCAGATGAGAAAGCCGAAAACTGACTGTCATGATACAGCGAGAGACTGGTCAACCACTCGATCGACCACAGGAATGTTTAGAATTCCTCCGCTTGGACGAAGGACCGTTTCCCGGTCAGGCACATACGCGCCCCGAATTCGGGTAGTGCGGTGCCCCAGGGGCTATATAGTAGCCCCACCCTCGAACTCCCATGGCTAAGTGAAAGTGATAAAGCATTATAGTCCGGTTGCCTCGTTTGCTACGCTACCACCTCCTTCATAGGACCGAGACGTCGGATTAAGTGTGAAAAAGCGCTATTTTTGCGAACACCCCCGCACCTTGTGTGTGGGGGCCGAAGCCGACGACTGCCATCTTTCATGTTATACACACGTATACGTAAACGACCGCATAGGAGATATTTCAATACTTGAACGCACAAGTATAAAAAGCGCCTACATCATAAACATTGTAAACATCGTTTTACAAAATAAAGCATTCATTTGAACGTGACATTTTTCGAGCACTGCGACTCTATTACACGAGCACCACGCAGAACTTCCCCAAAATAGTGCTCGACGGGTAACCGGCTCTCGTCCGAACCCTGGGTCGCAACAGCGGTGGCATCCATCTCTGTCCAATGTGTCTTCACACGGGCGAGTGCCATCCGTGCACCCTCTATGCAGGCCGACCGCTTTATCGCCTTGATATGCGGCACCGCCCCAAGAAATTGCTGCAATAAGCCAAAATAGCTATTCAGCTTGGGCCTATCCGGCCAGACATGAGTCACGATATCCGTCATGGCAAGCCCGGACAACCTATTCAGCTCAGCCCACTCGGCCAACCGGTCGGTCAGCGGGAGTGAACGCTCTGGACTATGGAATTGAAACCAAAACAGCTCTTCCGTCTTGTGATCCTTCTGGCTTCAGAAGTGCACAACGGCATCCGCCGCACTCGTTGCTAAGTCCATATAAGGATCTTCCGGACCCCACAGCTGGCCAAGCTGAGCATACTTTAGATCCATAAACCTTCGGCGCAGCAGAAAAGGCTTGCCAGCCACAATGTCTCTGGCCTGGCGCAGCTCTTCCTTTATAGCCCGCATCGCAGAACGGGCATCCTTGGCTTCGGCGGTGGCCCTCCCCAGGTCTTCTCGTCCCACTAGGCGCTCCTTTTCAAGAGCCTCATTGCGGTCGGTAGCATCTTTTAACTTCACGGCCATTTCGGCCATCTCCTCCCTGCTTCGGCAGTGTGCAGCCCTTTCGGCTTCTAACTCCTCGGCCGCCTTCGAGGCAGCCGCATCACTCCTTCTGGCTTGCTCCTTGGCTTGAGCAAGTTCTGCCCGAAGGCTTTCCACAGCAGCGGCACCATCTGCGTCAAGCACAAATATTGTAAGGAGTGGGCTTCGGTTCCCTTACTAAGTGACCGCAAAGAAACACTTACCTTGCGACTCATCAAGTCGCCTGTTGACTAGCGCGATGTCCGCATCCGCAACGTCGAGTTGCCGCTTTAGTTCAGCAACTCCATCAGTCCGGCTGGCCCCCGGACGATCCGCCACCTGTATAGGAACGACGAAAATTGAAACCTGCGATTTTGATCCTCGGCACACTGTCGCTTTCGACAACCTACCGAGTCTCAGGGGCTACTATCTATACAGGGCACACTTTTATGTGCAAAACTGTCAAAAAGGTGTGTCATTTTTACGTACCTCAAACCCCGCCAGCAAACTCCTGACGGCATTATGCAATCCGCTTTCGGCGGACAAAATCCTTCCTATCACCATACTCATCAGTGCACGGTGATCTTCTGAGATGGACGCCCTCTCAAGTAGATCCTTCAGCTCCCCCGGCCGAACTCTAGTCGGCGCCGAACTCTTCGGCTCGGCCGGGCTCGGGGATACCCTCTGTGATGACACTTCAGGCTCGTCCGCCCTATCCGACGGCGCAGCAGACAGAGGCGTCTCGCTCTCCACCATCTCCGGACGAAGGTCCCCCGAAGACGAGCTCATCTGAGAAGGTCGGAGATCCGAACTACAAGGTAAAAATTTCGGTTATCCTCAAAAGCACAAATAGGGATGTCTCTTATTACCGAACTCCCTTTTTTCTACTCACGGCTCGCTGGAGGGCTGATTCTTTAGGGGAGACTGTGCGGCCGGGACCTCCCCGGAGGCAGGACCCTCTGGTGAAGATTTCTTCCCCCGCTTAGGGGCTTTGGCCTCCGGGTCTTCGGAGGCGGTCCTCTTCTCCCCCTGGAGGGAGGGATTCTTGATCCCCCCTTCTTCAAGAGCCTCCTTGGGCGAGGCGGTAGCTCCCCTATTTTCCCCTTCGCCTTCTTCTGAAGGCGCAACCTCCAGCATCCTGACCAGCACGGGATCCGGCACGGTCTCTGGGAGGGGGGCCGGACACCGTATCAGCTTTGCCTGCACTATCTACTCCTGTAAAAAGGGCAACGAGTTAAAAGGCGAATCATAGAAAGGCAAACAAACGGTATGTCCGGACTTGGAGCTACTTACTTGTGTATCTGGGCGATTGCAGCTTAGGCCGGCGTCCTCGGTCAATTCTGGACATGCCTCTCGTCATCCGAAGAATAATTTGTACATCTCCACGGGTGTCATACCCATGAAGTGTTGAAGAATCCGTGGTCCCTCCGGATTAAACTCCCACAGCCGGAGAGGGCGGCGTTTGCAGGGCAGGAGACGCCTAATCAGCATGACCTGCATTACCACAACTAGATCGATCTCCCTCGTTTGGAGGTCTCAAATCCGGCCCTGCAGTAGGGGCACATCCTTTGATGGCCCCCAGTTGAGCCCTTGGTTGACCCACGACATCAACCGTCGTGGAGGTCCCGAGCGAAATAAGGGCGGCGGCTTTTGCCTGATGCCCTTCGGAGCGGTGATATAGAACCACTCCCGCTGCCACAAGCCGAGCTCCTCTTGGAAGGAGCCCTCGGGCCACGGGGCATCGGCCCTCCTACTTATGGCCGCCCCGCCGCACTCTGCTTGACGCCCCCCGACCATCTTCGGCTCCACATTGAAGGTCTTCAGCCACAGGCCAAAGTGGGGGGTGACGCGGAGGAAGGCTTCGCAGACAACAATAAATGCGGAAATATGGAGGATGGACTCCGGAGCCAAGTCGTGGAATTCCAACCCATAGTGAAACATGAGCCCTCTCGTGAAAGGATCCGTCGGGAAGCCTAAACCCCGACGGAGGTGGGATACAAAGACGACATACTCGCCGGGCTCGGGGGTGGGGATGGCTCGCCCTTCGGCGGGCAGCCTGTGCGAAATCTCGTAAGACAGGTACTTGGCCTCTCGCAGCTTTAGCACATCCTCCTCCGTGACGGAGGAGGGCATCCACTGGCCCTGAAGGTCGGAGCCGGACATTGTTGAAGGTCCGAAGCGCTCGAATCTGGGGCTCTGGGTGCTGGAACTTGGAGCAAGGAGAAGATTCGACGGGGGATTGAAGAAAAGAAACGAGCCTTGGTCCTATTATAAAGAGGGAGAATACCAAGAGCCGTCTCCGTGACCGTTCGGGACTCGCCTTCGATAGAGGGGGCGTGGCGACGGGCGCGGTTGGGTTACCCACGTCCGTATTGATGAGAATCCCGGAATAAGGGGAACACGATCTCTACTTCGACAAGACGTGCCAAGGAAACCGCTTCGCTAAACGCGCTGAGGTGGTATAATAAAAAACGATTCAAGTAAAGGCTTGGAAGTGGCTTGACGTCATGCCACGAAATACGTTAGCAGATTGATCCTGTGTACATATTATTCTCTCTACGGTGAAATGTGGAAATTATTTTGCAGAGCCGGACACTATCCCAGTGTTCGCAATCTTCTATGAATTATTCGAAGGAGGAACCCGCCTTGCAATGCCGAACAATATGCGTGCCGGACTCATCGTCATTGAAGCCTGGTTCAGGGGCTACTGAGGGAGTCCTGGACTAGGGGGTGTCCGGATAGCCGGACTATCATCATCGGCCGGACTCCAAGACTATGAAGATACAAGATTGAAGACTTCGTCCCGTGTCCGGATGGGACTTTCCTTGGCGTGGAAGGCAAGCTTGGCAATACGGATATGTAGATCTCCTACCATTGTAACCGACTCTGTGTAACCCTAGCCCTCCCCGGTGTCTATATAAACCGGAGGGCTTTAGTCCGTAGGACAACAACCATTACAATAATCATACCATAGGCTAGCTTTTAGGGTTTAGCCTCCTTGATCTCGTGGTAGATCCACTCTTGTACTACCCATATCATCAATATCAATCAAGTAGGAGTAGGGTTTTACCTCCATCGAGAGGGCCTGAACCTGGGTAAAAACATCGTGTCCCTTGTCTCCTGTTAGCATCCGCCTAGACGCACAGTTCGGGACCCCCTACCCGAGATCCGCCGGTTTTGACACCGACAACCATATCGATCCTTTCACATAGCCTTGCAACCTGGTGTGTTTGTATTAGGGATCGATGGAATGACTTTGAATGAACGACATATATGTTTGAAATAAAATTGCATCTTAGTTGTCTCTTATGTCTCTTGCATTCTTCGTCCCTGCAGGTACCCAGGATCATGGAGTTCGAGTCGTAAGGATCTTGGGTGCAGGGAGAACGTGAAGTGCTATTCTAAACATCGGTGACGGAAGGGTTCAGTATGGTAGCATGGATGCAATCTCTCGGGATACATGCGCTGTAGTCATTAAACGCCCAGTGCTTTTGTCTGATTTATCTTAATTACCGAGTTAACCCCGCGCAAGGCACAAGGCCTACGGTTGGACAACTGACTCTTGATACAGGGCGTGTTTCGGTCAGGACATAATTTGGACAGATACCCCACTTCGAGTCGTTTCAAGCACATCTTAATGGGTGTCTTCCCGAGCACAAATTAAGATCATGATGATCCCGATCACAAACATATGGTCGTATGAATAAAGTCCTCATAGTCATGCATGTTTTGATTATAAGTGGTTTAGTAACAACGATGATTAAGACCAAGATCTAAAAATGGAAATTAATACTCTCACAAAAGCTTGGTAGAAACCATTGTCACAAGTGCACACCCTCTTGTGGGTTCGATAAATCAGGGTCACTCCTTAGGGAAGAGGCTGGGAACCTTTCTGCTATCCCTTACTGGATCACCAAAGGGACTGATAACCCACAAGTACAGGGGATTGTTTGTATCCTTTTTCGATAAGTAAGAGTGTCGAACCCAAGAGGAGCTAAAGGCAGTATCGCTCTGCCCCGCGATAGTACCATTCCAGCGGTACTGCCGTTGTGTAGCGTGGCTCCTACTTCCGCATGTTTTAATGGTTCTATAAATGGGCGGTAGTAAAGCGACCTATCTACCTCTCTACGTGGGCTTACTGGGGCACTCTCAGGCTGAGCGGAAGTACCGCTGCTCACCGCGGTAGTACCGCTCCAACGGAACTACCGCTGGCATGTGTCGCGGGGAGTACTGCTTATTTTTTGTGTTCTAGATTGGTCTGTTCCACAGGCGAAAGTAGAGCGTCAGTTCCTAGTGGTAGTACCGCCCCCGGGCGACACTACCGCCCTACTCTCCTCTACTACCACGGGTTTCGGTTGCAGTTCAACACCACGCGGTAGTACCGCTTGTGGGAGAGATAGTACCACTCATGTGGCACTATCGCCTCCCTGACATGTTCAGATTGAACTATGTGGCCAGAACTTTCGTGCCAGCGGAAGTACCGCTAACCCGAGCAGTACTACCGCTTGTGCATGGGCAGTGGGAGCATAACGGTTGGATCTCTTCTCCCACTATATAAAGGAGTCATCTTCCCCCTAGCTGACTACCTCTTCCTCCCCCAGCTCCATTGTTGCTCACAAGCTCATTCTTGCCCGATCTTTCTCCCTATCCAATCAAACTTGTTGATTCTTTAGGGACTGCTTGAGAAGGCCTAGATCTACACTTCCACCAATAGAAATTCGATTCCTCCCACTAATCCCTTGCACATCTTGTTACTCTTGGGTGTCTAGACGACTGAGGTCACCTCGAAGCCACATTCCATTGTGGTGAAGCTTTGTGGTGTTGTTGGGAGCCTCCAATTTGGTTGTGGGGAGAGCCACAACCTTGTTTGTGAAGATCTAGTCGCCGCCTTCAAGGGCACCACTAGTGGAATCACGGCATCTCCATTGTATGAGGGCGTGAGCAGAATACGATGGCCCTAGTGGCTTCTTGGAGAGCATTGTGCCTCCACATCGCTCCAACGGAGACGTACTTCCTCTCAAAGGGAAGGAACTTTGCTAACACATCCTCGTCTCCCCCGACTCCACTTGTGGTTATCTCTTACCTTTACTTTGTGTTTGCTTTACTTGCGTTGCTTATCTTGCTTACTTGTGGTGTCGTCATTGCTAGTGTTCGGAACGCAGTAATTTCAAAAAAAATCCTACGCACACGCAAGATTATGGTGATGCATAGCAACGAGAGGGGAGAGTGTGTCCATGTACCCTCATACATCGAAAGCGGAAGCGTTATGACAACGCGGTTGATGTAGTCGTGCGTCTTCACGATCCGACCGATCTTAGCACCGAACGTACGACACCTCCGCGATTAGCACATGTTCAGCTCGGGGACGTCCCTCGTACTCTTGATCCAGTTGAGGCCAAGGGAGAGTTTCCTCGGCACGACGGCGTGGTGACGGTGATGATGAAGTTACCGGCGCAGGGCTTCGCCTAAGCACTATGACGATATAACCGAGGTGTGTAACTGTGGAGAGGGGCACCACACATGGCTAAATAATGTCAATGTGTGTGTTATAGGGTGCCCCCTGCCCCCGTATATAAAGGAGCAAGGGGGAGGCCGGCCGGCCCTTGGGGTGCGTCAAGGAGGGGAGGAGTCCTCCTCCTAGTAGGAGTAGGACTCCTCCTTTCCTAGTCCAACTAGGAGGGGGAAGGGGGAAGGAAGGAGAGGGAGAGGGATAGGGAAAGAGGGGCCGCGCCCCTTCCCCTAGTCCAATTCAGACTCCCCTTGGGGGACGCCACCTCCTGGGTTGCTGCCCTCTCTCTCCCCTAAGGCCCACTAAGGCCCAATACTTCCCGGGGGGTCTGGTAACCCCTCCGGCACTCCGGTTTTCTCCGAAATCACCCGAAACACTTCCGGTGTCCGAATATAGCCGTCCAATCTATCAACCTTTATGTCTCGACCATTTCGAGACTCCTCGTAATGTCCGTGATCACATCCAGGACTCCGAACTACCTTCGGTACATCAAAGCACATAAACTCATAATACCAATCGTCATCGAACGTTAAGCGTGCGGACCCTACGGGTTCGAGAACTATGTAGACATGACCGAGACACGTCTCCTATCAATAACCAATAGCGGAACCTGGATGCTCATATTGGTTCCTACATATTCTACGAAGATCTTTATCGGTCAAACCTGTAGGACCTTGAAGTATGTCTAGAGGGGGGGTGATTAGACTACTTGACCAATAAAAACTTAACCTTTTCCCAATTTTAGAGTTTGGCAGATTTTAGCTACTTTAGGACAAGTCAAGCAATCATCACACTATTCAAGCAAGCATGCAAAGAGTATATAGGCAGCGGAAATTAAAGCATGCAACTTGCAAGAAAGTAAAGGGAAGGGTTTGGAGGATTCAAACGCAATTGGAGACACTGATGTTTTTGGCGTGGTTCCGGTAGGTGGTGCTATCGTACATCCACGTTGATGGAGACTTCAACCCACGAAGGGTAACGGTTGCGCGAGTCCACGGAGGGCTCCACCCACGAAGGGTCCACGAAGAAGCAACCTTGTCTATCCCATCATGGTCGTCGCCCACGAAGGACTTGCCTCACTAGCGGTAGATCTTCACGAAGTAGGCGATCTCCTTGCCCTTACAAACTCCTTGGTTCAACTCCACAATCTTGTCGGAGGCTCCCAAGTGACACCTAGCCAATCTAGGAGACACCACTCTCCAAGAAGTAACAAATGGTGCGTTGATGATGAACTCCTTGCTCTTGTGCTTCAAATGATAGTCTCCCCAACACTCAACTCTCTCTCATAGGTTTTGGATCTGGTGGAAAGAAGATTTGAGTGGAAAGCAACTTGGGGAAGGCTAGAGATCAAGATTCATATGGTAGGAATGGAATATCTTGGCCTCAACACATGAGTAGGTGGTTCTCTCTCATAAATGGTAAGTTGGAAGTGTAGGTTCGTTCTGATGGCTCTCTCCACGAATGAAGAGGAGGTGGAAGGGTGTATATAGCCTCCACAAAAAATCTAACCATTACACACAATTCACCAAACTCGATGGGACCGAATCGTTAAACTCGGTCGGACCGATTTGGTAAACCTAGTGACCGTTAGTGATTTTCGGTGGGACTGACATGCATCTCGGTGAGACCGATTCGGTTAGGGTTAGGGCATAACGTAATCTTGGTAAGACCGATTACACAAACTCGGTGAGGCCGATTTGGTAATAAGCTTTCCAGAGAGTTGGTCAGGTAAACTCGGTGGGACCGATTTGCTCTTTTCGGTGAGACCGAAATGTTACAAAAAGGAGACAGAGAGTTTACATTGCAATCTCGGTGGGACCGATCGCTCACTTCGGTTAGACCAAAACGTTATGAAGGGAAACAGAGAGATTACAATCCCATCTCGGTGAGACCGAGATCCCTATCAGTAAGACCGATTTGCTTAGGGTTTGTGGCAGTGGCTATGACTTTTGGAATCGGTGGCGCCGGATAGGAAGAATCGGTGTGACCAATTTTGGCTTTGGTTTTAGGTCATTTGTGGATGTGGGAAAGTAGTTGAGGGTTTTGGAACATATCACTAAGCACATGAAGCAAGAGGCTCATTAACAACACCTCATCCCTCCTTGATAGTATTGGCTTTTTGTATAGACTCAATGTGATCTTGGATCACTAAAATATAAAATGAAGAGCCTTGAGCTTTTGAGCTTGAGCCAATCCTTTGTCCTTAGTATTTTGAGGGATCCACTTTCATCATCCATGCCATGCCATTCATTGAGCTTTCCTGAAATAATAGTCTTGGAATAGCATTAGCTCAATGAGCTATATGTTGTTATGAATTACCAAAACCACCTAGGGATAGTTGCACTTTCAATCTCCCCCTTTTTGGTAATTGATGACAACATATAGATCAAAGCTTCGACAAATGATAATAAGATTGAATAACATCGTCGCTTTGAGAAGTATGTGATAAGCAAGAGCTCCCCCTAAATTTGTGCATGGGTTAAGATTTGCTTTGGACTGCAAGTGCACAATGAATTAGGCTCATGGGCTACTCTTCCATGTCACATACATCTTGGTGGAGCGCTCAAAATAATAAACTTTGAATACATGCACTCATCATCAAGCATAGTGAATGATCACATAAGATAGATAGGATAATATCATCAAACATGCATAAGTGTAGCTTATGATCAAACACATGATCATCAATGTCTCACAAGCATAGTATCTCAACCAATCAAAGCAAACAAAGTTTAAACCATCAAATAAAGCAAGAGAGAACAAAAGCAACACTCTCTCTCTCTCTCTCGAAGCCTATGATCTATACATTCCCCCCCCCCCTTTGGCAACAAGTTACCAAAAAGTTCATAGAAAATGCGTAGTGCTAGATCGACTCTCAGGCTTGTTCTTCTGGTGGTGGTGTTCTGATAACTTGAAGGACGAAGGCTTCAATTGAAGTAGAGGGTGCTGGAGTGGATGCTGGAGCTGGTTGCACTGGAGCTGAAGGGGCTGTAGCTGGTGCTGAAGTTGTTGCTCTAGTGTCTGTCACTGGCACTGCAACTGATCTCTGGGCTCTGGGCACTTTGGCAAACACATTAGTTGTAGTCTTGCCCTGCTTCTCCTGCATGTCCTCCTGAAGCTGCTCCACAACTGACTGAATCTCAGTTACTTTGACATCAAGGTCATGGAATTTGAGTTCCATGATCCACTCAAGACTCTCCTGATTCTGAGTGAGGGTGGCCAGTCCCTTCTCAATCCTCAGCGTTGATGCTATTAAGTAACCAAGCTGCTCCTGTTTGGTCTTCAAGAAATATTCAGATGCCTCCTCTTGAGTTGGCATCTTGGCAGCCTTCTCCTTCTTTGCCTTCTCCTTCTTCTCTCGAGCTTGAACTGATGTTGGATCATTCTCATTCATGACAACCTCATTGTCTCAAAGTCTGGATAAAGTGGAAAATGTTCCTTATCCAATTGATATTTCCCTGTGCCCATCTTTGAGTTGATCAATTCCTGAATCTGAGGGGCATATCCACAGCTCCTCTTCTGATCTGCTGCAGTCCTCTTAATTGTGTCAATCATCAGGCTCATGACTTTGAACTTCTGTGGCACATCAAACACATGCAACATGTTGATGGCATGCCCTCTGATCATATTATGGTCACCAGACTTGGGCAACAAAGTGTGCCTCAGAATCCAATTTATAGTGGGCAGCCCTGACAGCAGAAAGTGAACTGATCCAAACTTGTGAGTCTCTACTGCCTTGTCTGGGATTTCCTTGTACATGTGAGCCATGGAATTGTGATCCATCTTCTTCTTTGCATAAATGTCCAGGTCATCCTCATTTTCCTTATGAGCATTTATCAGACTTGCCCATTCTTCAACAGTGGATTGGTACCTTGTACCTTCAGACATCCAAACAATTCTTCCATCTGGGTAAAAATGTGCTGTGGGGTAGAATTGCATGATAAGTTCATCATTCCAGTGGGTGAACTTTTGTCCAACAAAATCAGCAACTCCACAAGCAACAAAGCTTTCTTGCACTCCAGGATAGTGCTCTTCATTGTCCTTGATGTAGGTCCAGTCGACCCACCTCATGTCACAAACTATGAGCTTCTTATCCAATAGAATTGTCTCATAGAAGTCCTGTTGTTCCTTTGTATGGAACCTGTAGTCAACAACAGTTCTTCTCCTTGAAGCATATGGATCTTCCATCCTCCACAGCCTCAGCCCTGAATCCTTCCTGATCCTCATGTCCTCAGCCACAGGATGGGCATCATTGTGGTCTGGTATCTTGGGCTTGAGCTTTCTTAGGACCTGACCTTCTTCATCTTCTTCTTCAGCAGCAGTTGGCACTGGGGCCTTGTTCTTCTCAGCAGCTGGAATACTCCTAGTATTCCTCTTTGGTACTTGCTTGGCCTTGGAGGCAGCTTTGGGTGCTTCCTTGGGCTTAGATGTTGCAGCCCCTGACCTTATAGCATTACCCATAAGCTTGGGTGCCTTAGGTGCTGGTGCAGCAACCTCTTCCTCTTCAGCATCTCTCCTCATGGAGGGCTTTCCAAGAACCTGGGCAGTTGTGGTTCTTGCTCTCTTCTTTTTCTTGTCCTGAGCACCTTCATCCTCTGATTCTATGGTGAACTTCATAGTTTCTCCAGTGGGAACTTTCTAAGATTTGGAAGAAGTGACTTTCTTCTCAGGTGCCTCTTTGGGTTCAGTCTGAGCTGGCACTTGAGTGGACTTTCTGGCCTTGGGCATTGGTGTCCTCTTGGCAGGAACTTTCTTCTTCAGACCTGGCTTAGTGCTATGTGCAGAGCCATATTCCTTCTTGAGCACTACTTTCTTGGAAGTAGCCTCATCTTCTTCTGCTTTATAGTCTTCATCCTCTGAGTCTGAAGTTCTCTTCCTCCTTTGCCTAGTAGCAGCCTTAGGCAAATTGCTTGGAGTACTTCTGCTCCCTTCATCTGTAGTTGAGGGACTAGTGCCCTCACTCATGTCCATCTGCTCTTCTGACCCTGTTCTGGCTGTCACTCTGGTCTGACATGCTGCAAAAAGCTGACTGCTGACCCTGTGAAGAGTTATAAATGAGATAGAATGGATGAGCATCACAAAATGCAGAGATTTTTGCAAAAGAATGATTCAAAAGTTTAGTTTTAGTTTTCCACAGAAAGCATTTCGGATCAACCGATTTTCAAACTCGGTGATACCGAAGCAGTTTTGGAACCTAAACTGATGAACCCGGTTGGACCGAGTCATAGTTCGGTGGCACCGAGACTGCTAGAGTTTCACAAAATCCTCAAATCGGTCGCACCGATTAGTAATTCTCGGTCAGACCGAGAGTCACTAGTGCAATGGCATATGCCAAATCGGTGAGACCGAGTTTTTCAACTCGGTGGGTCCGAGATGGTTTCGGCGGAAACCTAACCCTAAAAATTTGAATCTCATCTAATCTATGGACTACTTTGGCTGGATAAGAGTGTTTCAATCGTGGCAAGATTCAATAAGAATACAATGTGCTAGGAATCAGATGTGGATAGCACAAGGATCGAGTCCATACCCTAACTTGGCGGTGGACTCGCTACGGCGACAACGGTGGGGGCAAAATCCGTTGATGGCGGCGGAGACCAGCGACAGGAGGCTGCTAGCGACGAGGAGACGATCCGGAGACCTCCAATGGCAGAGCGAGCTATTGCGCGGGCGAAGGGGTTTCGGAGAAATTTCCAAAATTTTGCCCGTGACTATATATAGCCCGACCCTGTCAGTGTGACCGAGTGGAACAACTCGGTGGCACCGAGATGCATAACTGTGTACAGTTACAGCAAATCGGTGTGACCGAAAAGTTCAAATCGGTTGCACCGAGATTGAACACTAATATCAACTTAATGATCTCGGTAGGACCGAAATGGAGGAATCGGTCAGACCGAGAGTCACAAAGAGGTTTTGGAAGTTTAAGTCTATGATGAATCGGGGACTCCGAGTGCTCCTCACACAAAGTGGTTCGAATCTGACTTGATCAAATTTTGTGATGTAGCATGAATAGAGTTTGAGACGAGAAAAGCATAGATAGCTAAAGAAGGTTCTTAGGCATTCTTGTGCATCCACTTGGCAAAAAGAAAAGAAACCAAACAATCAAAGCAACAAGTGGATGTCCTTGAATGAGTAAAATATGCACCAACATGCTCACACAATAAGATGGCAAATGAAATATGTGGCAAAGCATGCACAACCAATTCTAGCATCTATCAAACAATTGGCGATGACTAGGTCATCTATATATGAGTATATTGACTTAGGAGTCAAATGAGAACATTTGATCATAGGTCATACTTATCGTTTAAGCTCAAGTGGGGTTACCACTTTTACATAATGCATTGATGTGTTCACACCATTAGAGTTGCTTTGACTCAATTCTTAGAGTTAAGCTCCCCCTAGATGTGAGATCCCCCCTTAGAGGGATGAACTAACCTTGGGTTTTGTCGATGATGACTTCATGTAGGTGTTGAAGATGTGGATGCTCAATGTTGATGTAGATCATTTGGAGCAATCCTTTGGAGTGAGTTGCACTTTCAACTTACCTACATGGGTTAGTCCCACAAGGAACAAACAAGAATATCCATAGACATAGAGTGATGCACACACAAGATGTTGTCCATGAAATCATTAGGTTACCTTGTCCCTTGCCTTACCAACATGAGGGTTTGTGACTCCTTGAACTAGTGCAAGATGTGGAAGTTGATTGCACTTGTTCTTGCCATAATGATATGAGTGAAGAATGTTGGCGGAGTCACCCTCAATAACTCTCTAGTTCTTCTTCTTCGGGATCCACATCATCTTGATGGGAATCCTTGGAGTTGTAGTTGTACTTGATGAAGTAGAACTTGACGTAGTCTTGGGAACCCACTTGAACGAGGCTTTAGGTGCTTCTTCAAATGCATCAATCTCTTCTTGAAGCTTGTCCTTGCCTTTGTTCTTGTGGTCTTGTGGTGGAAGATCATCTTGAGCTTGTGTTCCCTTGAAGGAAGTAGGATCATATTCCTCTTGTTGAGGAACAAACTTCGTCTTGGGGTATTGATCTTCTTCCCACTCAACTCCATTGGCATTGAACTTTCGTTCAAAACCAACACCTTGATTCTTCCGGTGCCTTCCTTGCTTGCGTACAATTTCCTCGAATTGCTTACTCCCGGCAAGGCTCTTGTAAACACCTTTCTCTATAATTCCCTTCAATAAGCTATTTTCTTGCTCAAGTGTAACTTGGCTAAGAGAATCATTAGTGGAATCAAGAGAACTACTAGAAGCAACAATATTGGATTTGACATAGTTATTGTTACTACTAGAGGAAGTATCTTTCTTGTACTTGTTACTGGACTTGACTTGAGGCATGTAAGTAGATAAGAGTAAACGCTTGGCAATGTAAGAAGAACTTTTCTTGCGGAGATCATCATTGATTGCCTTTAAGAACTCATGCTCTTGCTCAAGATTGAGCTTTTCAAAGCGTAACTTCTCATGAGCCCTTAAAAGTTCTCGATGATCTTCGAAGATAGTTTCATGAGCCAACTTAAGAGTGTTTAGTTCTTTAGTTAGAAGCTCAATCTTCTCCTTATCATCGTCATTCGTTTTATCTTGATTAGCATGATTAATTGACGTTTCATCATAGTATTCATCACTAGAGTTGTCAACAAGTAAATCATCATCCACAAGCAAGTCATCTTCATCACTATTGAAATCAACATACTCAGGATGTGTTACCTTTGGACCTTTGGCCATGAAGCATCTTCCAACACCTTCATTTGGTGAATCAAATATGTCGTAGGAGTTGGTTGACACAAGTGCTAGACCGGTAACACCTTCATCTTGAGTATATTCGGAGTCGGAGTGATAGCTTCTCTCGGAGTGATTGTCGGAGTCGGAGCCGGATACCCATTCACCAACATGAGCTTGATGTCTTCATTTTGTGTAGCTCATTGATGACTTGTCCTTCCTTTCCGAATCCTTGCTTCTTCATGAGGGTCTTCGTTCATAACGATCATCTCTACTCCTCCTCTCTCTTGGTGGTGATTCTTCTCTTTTGCTTCTTCTTCTTGGAGAATCTTCTCTTCTTTTGTAGGGTGCCGTACACTCATTGGAATAGTGTCCGGGTCTCCCACAATTGTAGCAATTGCACTCTCGACTAGAAGATCTTTTGTCATTGTAAGACCTTGACTTGGAGCTTCTTTCTTTGCTTCTACTCTTGTAGAATTTGTTGAAGTTTTTCACCATTAAGCTCAATTCTTCATTGAAGGTTTGTTTCTCACTTGATGATGTGGGGGCTTCACTTGAGGCTTTGTAAGCACCACTTGACTTGTTGTGAAGTTCCTCCTTATCCTTGAGCGACATCTCATGAGCAACAATTCTTCCAATGACTTCCGTTGGCTTGAGATCTTTGTAGTTTGGCATCATTTGGATCAACGTGCACACAGTATCATACTTTCCATCCAATGCTCTTAGGATCTTCTTGATGATGAACTTGTCGGTCATCTCTTCACTCCCTAAGCCGGCAATCTCATTTGTGATAAAGAGCAAGCCTAGAGTACATTTCAGCGACACCTTCACCATCCTTCATTTTGAACTTGTCAAGCTGACTTTGGAGCACATCCAACTTGGATTCCTTGACGGACTCGGTACCTTCATGCATATCAATCAAAGTATCCCAAATTTCCTTTGCATTCTCAAGACGGCTGATTTTGTTGAATTCTTCGGGGCACAATCCGTTGAAGATGATATCACAAGCTTGAGCGTTGTATTGCAGCATCTTCAATTCTTCCGCATTAGCTTCACGGTTTGGTTCTCTCCCATCAAAGAATTCACCTTGCAAGCCAATACAAATAATTGCCCAAATGGCGGGGTTATGTCCAAGAATATGCATTTTCATCTTATGCTTCCAACTAGCAAAATTAGTACCATCAAAGTAAGGACCTCTACGGTGATAATTTCCCTTGCTAGACGCCATACTCCCCTAGGTTGTGAAACCAAGGCTATGACCACCAAAAGCTATGGAAATAAAAGCAAATGGAGACCAAAGCTCTGATACCACTTGTAGGACCT
>NC_057807.1:222890773-223009639 GCF_018294505.1 Triticum aestivum | reverse complement strand
GGGGGGGTGATTAGACTACTTGACCAATAAAAACTTAACCTTTTCCCAATTTTAGAGTTTGGCAGATTTTAGCTACTTTAGGACAAGTCAAGCAATCATCACACTATTCAAGCAAGCATGCAAAGAGTATATAGGCAGCGGAAATTAAAGCATGCAACTTGCAAGAAAGTAAAGGGAAGGGTTTGGAGGATTCAAACGCAATTGGAGACACTGATGTTTTTGGCGTGGTTCCGGTAGGTGGTGCTATCGTACATCCACGTTGATGGAGACTTCAACCCACGAAGGGTAACGGTTGCGCGAGTCCACGGAGGGCTCCACCCATGAAGGGTCCACGAAGAAGCAACCTTGTCTATCCCATCATGGCCGTCGCCCACGAAGGACTTGCCTCACTAGCGGTAGATCTTCACGAAGTAGGCGATCTCCTTGCCCTTACAAACTCCTTGGTTCAACTCCACAATCTTGTCGGAGGCTCCCAAGTGACACCTAGCCAATCTAGGAGACACCACTCTCCAAGAAGTAACAAATGGTGCGTTGATGATGAACTCCTTGCTCTTGTGCTTCAAATGATAGTCTCCCCAACACTCAACTCTCTCTCATAGGTTTTGGATCTGGTGGAAAGAAGATTTGAGTGGAAAGCAACTTGGGGAAGGCTAGAGATCAAGATTCATATGGTAGGAATGGAATATCTTGGCCTCAACACATGAGTAGGTGGTTCTCTCTCAGAAATGGTAAGTTGGAAGTGTAGGTTCGTTCTGATGGCTCTCTCCACGAATGAAGAGGAGGTGGAGGGGTATATATAGCCTCCACAAAAAATCTAACCATTACACACAATTCACCAAACTCGGTGGGACCAAATCATTAAACTCGGTCGGACCGATTTGGTAAACCTAGTGACCGTTAGTGATTTTCGGTGGGACTGACATGCATCTCGGTGAGACCGATTCGGTTAGGGTTAGGGCATAACGTAATCTCGGTAAGACCGATTAAACAAACTCGGTGAGACCGATTTGGTAATAAGCTTTCCAGAGAGTTGGTCAGGTAAACTCGGCGGGACCGATTTGCTCTTTTCGGTGAGACCAAAATGTTACAAAAAGGAAACAGAGAGTTTACATTGCAATCTCGGTGGGACCGATCGCTCACTTCGGTTAGACCGAAATGTTACGAAGGGAAACAGAGAGATTACAATCCCATCTCGGTGAGACCGAGATCTCTATCGGTAAGACCGATTTGCTTAGGGTTTGTGGCAGTGGCTATGACATTTGGAATTGGTGGCACCGGATAGGACGAATCGGTGTGACCGATTTTGGCTTTGGGTTTAGGTCATTTGTGGATGTGGGAAATTAGTTGAGGGTTTTGGAGCATATCACTAAGCACATGAAGCAAGAGGCTCATTAACAACACCTCATCCCTCCTTGATAGTATTGGCTTTTCCTATAGACTCAATGTGATCTTGGATCACTAAAATATAAAATGAAGAGTCTTGAGCTTTTGAGCTTGAGCCAATCCTTTGTCCTTAGTATTTTGAGGGATCCACTTTCATCATCCATGCCATGCCATTCATTGAGCTTTCCTGAAATAATAGTCTTGGAATAGCATTAGCTCAATGAGCTATATGTTGTTACGAATTACCAAAACCACCTTGGGATAGTTGCACTTTCAAAACCGCATAACAACATACGTTGTTCCCTTTGTCATCGGTATGTTACTTGCCCGATATTCGATCGTTGGTATCTCAATACCTAGTTCAATCTCGTTACCGGCAAGTCTCTTTACTCGTTCCGTAATACTTCATCCCGCAACTAACTCATTAGTCGCAATGCTTGCAAGGCTTATAGTGATGAGTATTACCGAGAGGGACCAAAGATACCTCTCCGAAACACGGAGTGACAAATCCTAATCCCGATCTATGCCAACCCAACAAACACCTTCAAAGACACCTGTAGAGCACCTTTATAATCACCCTTTTACGTTGTGACGTTTGGTAGCACACAAAGTGTTCCTCCGGTATTCGGGAGTTACATAATCTCACAGTCCGAGGAACTTGTATAAGTCATGAAGAAAGAAGTAGCAATGAAACTAACACGATCATAATGCTAAGCTAACATATGGGTCATGTCCATCACATCATTCTCCTAATGATGTGATCCCGTTCATCAAATGACAACACATATCTATGGTTAGGAAACATAACCATCTTAGATTAACGAGCTAGTTAAGTAGAGGCATACTAGGGACTATAGTTTTTGTCTATGTATTCACACATGTACTAAGTTTCCGGTTAATACAATTCTAGCATGAATAATAAACATTTATCATGAATTAAGGAAATAAATAATAACTTTATTATTGCCTCTAGAGCATATTTCCTTCAGTCTCCCACTTGCACTAGAGTCAATAATCTAGATTACATAGTAATGATTCTAACACCCATGGAGCTTTGGTGCTGATCATGTTTTGCTCGTGAGAGAGGCTTAGTCAACGGGTCAACAACATTCAGATCTGTGTGTATCTTGCAAATCTCTATGTCCCCTATCGACACTCGATGACGGATGGAATTGAAGCGTCTTTTGATGTGCTTGGTTCTCTTGTGAAATATGGATTCTTTTGCCAAGGCAATTGCACCAGTATTGTCACAAAAGATTTTCATTGGACCCGATGCACTAGGTATGACACCTAGATCGGATATGAACTCCTTCATCCAAACTACTTCATTTGCTGCTTCCGAAGCAGCAATGTTCTCCGCTTCACACGTAGATCCCGCCACGACGCTCTGCTTGGAACTGCACCAACTGACAACTCCTCCATTCAACAAAAATACGTCTCCGGTTTGCGACTTAGAGTCATACGGATCAGTGTCAAAGCTTGCATCGACGTAACCATTTACGACGAGCTTTTTTTCACCTCCATAAACGAGAAACATATTGTCGGTGTCAAAACCGGCGGATCTCGGGTAGGGGGTCCCGAACTGTGCGTCTAGGCGGATGGTAATAGGAGACAAGGGACACGATGTTTTTACCCAGGTTCGGGCCCTCTCGATGGAGGTAAAACCCTACTCCTGCTTGATTGATATTGATGATATGGGTAGTACAAGAGTAGATCTACCACGAGATCAAGGAGGCTAAACCCTAGAAGCTAGCCTATGGTATGATTGTTGTTTGTCCTACGGACTAAAACCCTCCGGTTTATATAGACACCGGAGAGGGCTAGGGTTACACAGAGTCAGTTACAATGGTAGGAGATCTACATATCCGTACTGCCAAGCTTGCCTTCCACGCCAAGGAAAGTCCCATCCGGACACGGGACGAAGTCTTCAATCTTGTATCTTCATAGTCTTGGAGTCCGGCCAATGATGATAGTTCGGCTATCCGGACACCCCCTAGTCCAGGACTCCCTCAGTAGCCCCTGAACCAGGCTTCAATGACGACCAGTCCGGCGCGCATATTGTCTTCGGCATTGCAAGGCGGGTTCCTCCTCCGAATAATTCGTAGAAGATTGTGAATACCAGGATAGTGTCCGGCTCTGCAAAATAAATTCCACATACCTCCGTAGAGAGAATGATATTTACACAAGTTCAATCTGCTGACGTATTTCGTGGCATGACGTCACACCACGGCCAAGCCTTTACTCGAATCGTTTTTATTATTCCACCTCAGCGCGTTTAGCGAAGCGGTTTCCTTGGCACATCTTGTCGAAGCAGAGATCGTGTCCCCTTATTCCGGGATTCTCATCAATACGGACGTGGGTAACCCAACTGCGCCAGGCGAGTACCAAACGGTCACGAGGACGGCTCTTGGTATTCTACCCCTTTATAATGAGACCAAGGCATGTCCCTTTCCTTCGATCCTTAATCGAATCCGCCCCTCGCCCCGAGTTCCAACACCCAAGGCTCCAGATTCGGGCGCTTCGGACCTTCGACAATGTCCGGCTCCGACCTACAGGGCCGGTGGATGCCCTCCTCCGTCACGGAAGAGGACGTGCTGAAGCTGAGAGACGCCAGATATCTAACCTGCGAGATTTCGCATAGGCTGCCCGCCCAAGGGCAAGTCATTCCCACCCCCGAGCCTGGCGAGAGCGTGGTGTTCATGTCTCACTTCTGTCGGGGTTTAGGCTTCCCGATGGATCCCTTCGTGAGAGGGCTCATGTTTTACTATGGGATGGAATTCCATGACTTGGCTCCGGAGTCCATCCTCCACATCTCATTGTTCATTGTTGTCTGCGAAGCCTTCCTCCACACTACCCCTCACTTCGGATTGTGGCTCAAGACCTTCGATGTGGAGCCGAAGATGATCGAGGGGCGACAGGCAGAGTGCGGAGGGGCAGTTATAAGCAAGAGGGCCGATGCTCCATGGCGCGAGGGCTCTTTTCAAGAGGAGCTTGGTTTGTGGCAGCAGGAGTGGTTCTACATCACCGCTCCCAAGGGCACTAGGAAGGTGGCACCGCCTGCCTTTCGCTCGGGCCCTCCACAACGGTTGGCGTCATGGGTCAACAAAGGGCTTGACTGGGGGCCGTCCAAGGACGTGCCACTTTTGCAGGGCCGCATTCGAGACCTCCAAGAAAGGGAGATCAATCTGATCGTAGTGGTGCAGGTTATGCTGATTCGGCGCCTTCTGCCCTGCAAACGTCGCCCCCTCCGCCTGTGGGAATTCAATCCGGAGGGACCGCGAGCTCTTCAACACTTCATGGGTACGTCACCCGTGGAGATGTATAAACTATTCTTCCGATCACAAGAGATGTGTCTGGACTTGACCGAGGACGCCGGCCTAAGCTGCAATCGCCCGGATACTCAAGTAAGTAGTCATGTGTCCGGACATACCGTCCGTTTATTTATCATAGATTTGCCTTTTAACCAGCTATCCCTTGAACAGGAGTGGATAGCGAATGCAAAACTGATACGGTGTCCGGCCCCCCTCCCTGAGACCACGCCGGATCCCGTGTTAGTCAAGATGCTGGAGGTTGCGCCTTCAGAAGAGGGCGAAGGGGAAAACAGGAAAACTACCGCCTCTGCTAGAGAGGCTCTCAAGAAAGGGGGAATCGAGAATCCCTCCCTCCAGGGGGAGAAGAGGACCGCTTCCGAAGAGCCGGAGGCCAAGGCCTCAAAGCGGGGGAAGAAATCTTCACCGGAGGGTCCTGCGCCAGGAGAAGCCCTGGCCGCACTATTTCCCCAAGGGAATCAGCCCTCCAGCGAGCCGTAAGTAGAAAAAAGGTAGTTTCGTAATAAGGGACATTCCTGTTTTTATTTTTGAGAATAACCGAAGTTCTTACCTTGTAGTTCGGATCTCAGCCCTTCTCAGCAGAGCTCATCTTCGGGGGATCTTCGTCCGGAGATGATGGAGAGCAGACGCCTCCATCTGCCACACCGTCAGGCAGGGTGGACGACCCTGAGGTGTCGTCGCGGAGGGTCTTCCCGAGTCTGGCGGGGCCGGAGAGTTCGGCACCAACTAGTGTACGGTCGGAGGAGCTGAAGGATCTGCTCGAGAGGGCGTCTATCTCAGAAGATCACCGTACATTAATGAGTACGGTGATTGAAAGGATTTCATCCGCTGAGAGCGGGTTGCATGAGGCCGTCAGAAGTTTACTGACGGGGTTTGAGGTACGTAAAAATGATATACCTTTTGACAGTTTTGCACATAGAGTGCGCCCTGTATAGATAGTAGCCCCTGAGACTCGGTACGTTGTCAGAAGTGACGGCGTGCCGAGGATCATAATCTCAGTGTTAAGATGTCGTCGTTCCTATTCAGGAGGCGGAGCGTTCGGTGGCTAGCCGGACTGATAGAGTTGTCGAACTGAAGCGGCAACTGGACGTTGCGGATGCGGACATCGCGCTGGTCAATAAGCGACTTGACGAGTCACAAGGTATGTGGCTTTTCCGCAAACACCTGGTAAGGGAGCTTGACGCCCATGCCTTACTACATGTATGCTTAATGCAGATGGTGCCGCTGCTATGGAGGACCTTCGGGCAGAGCTTGCCCGAGCCAAGGAGCAAGCCAGAAAAAGTAATGCGTCCGCCTTGAAGGCGGCCGAAGAGCTAAAAGCCGAATAGGCTGCTCACTGCCGAAGCAGGGAGGAAATGGCCGAAATGGCCATGAAGCTGAAGGATGCTGCCGATGGCTATGAGTTTCTTGAAAGAGAACACCGAGCGGAGCGAGAGGACCTGAAAAAGGCCACTGCCGAAGCCAAGGATGCCCGCTCCGCGATGAGGGCTATAAAGGAGGAGCTGCGTCAGGCCGGGGATATTGCGGCCGGAAAGCCCTTTCTGCTGCGTAGGAAGTTCACGGACCCAAAGTATGCTCAGTTGGACCAGTTGTGGGGTGCGGAGGATGCTTATCTGGATTTGGCGGCGAGTGCGGTAGACGCAGTCGTGCATTTCCAAAGCCAAAAGGATCACGGGATGGAAGAGCTTTTTTGGTCTCAATTCCGTAATCCAGAGCGTCCACTTCCGTTAACCGATCGGTTGGCTGAGTGGGCTGAGCTGAACAGGTTGTCCGGACTTGCCATGAAGGATGTCGTGGCTCATCTGTGGCCGAAAAGGCCCGAGACGAAGAGTTATTTTGGCTTAGTGCAACAGTTCCTTGATGCGGTGCCGCATATCAAGGCGATGAAGCGGTCGACATGCATAAAGGGTGCACGGATGGCTCTCGCCTGTGTCAAAACATACTATGCAGAGATGGATGCCACCGACGTTGCATCTCGGGATGCGGACAAAAGCCGATTACCCGCCGAGCACTATTTTGAGGAAGTCCTGCAGGGCGCTCGTTTAATAGAGTCGGAGTGCTCGAAAAACGTTATGTTCAAATGATATGTATGATTTGTAAAACCATATTTATAATATAAGGGCTTTTTACACTTGTGCGTTCAAGTATTGAAATATCTCCCGTGCGGCCGTTAATGTATATGTATATATAACCTGAAAGATGGCAGTCTTCGGCTTCAGCCCCCACGCACGGAGTGCGGGGGTGTTTGCAAAAAGGGCGCATTTTCACACTTAATCCAACGTCTTGGTCCTTTGAAGGAGGTGATAGCGTCTCTGATCATGATCAAATGGCTGGAATTATTTGGAGCTGCTTCAAGAACAGAATGGGCACTTCTAGAGGGATTGTAATGGGTTTTGATTTATCATCTCTAATAACTCCAGTGGATGGCCTGGATGTGCTTACTAAACCTTTTGAAAAGGAGGAAATGGATGATGTGGTCAAGCATATGCCTGTGGATAAAGCACCTGGACCTGATGGCTTTAATGGTCTATTTTTCAAGAGGTGCTGGCACATAATTTCAAATGACTTCTATGATCTGGCTCATGCTTTTCATGAGGGGACTGCAGTACTGGAGAACATTAATAGTTCTTTCATTACTCTGATACCCAAGAAACTTTCACCTGAGGAAGTGGGAGACTATAGGCCTATTTCACTCACAAGCATGGGTCTGAAATTCCTTTCTAAGATGGCTGCCAATAGGTTTCAGAAGATAATCATGAAATGCATCCATAAGAATCAATATGGTTTCATTAAGAGCAGAACAATCCAGGACTGCATTGGTTGGACCTTTGAGTATCTGCATCAGTGCCATCTGTCAAATAGGCCAATTGTGATTCTCAAATTGGACTTTGAGAAGGCCTTTGACTCTGTTGAGCATGAAGCTATCTTCCAAATTCTCAGGCACAAAGGTTTTAATGAAAAGTGGATCCTATGGATTAAGCAGCTACTTGCCACTGGTACTTCTTCTGTCCTTCTGAATGGTGTCCCTGGGAGGAAATTTATTTGCAAAAAAGGAGTAAGGCAGGGGGACCCTGTTTCTCCTCTACTTTTTGTGATAGCTGCTGATCTTCTGCAAACAGTGATTAATGATATGTTCAGCAAGGGTATCCTAAAGCTACCTATTCCCTGTCATGATCAAGACTACCCTGTCATTCAATATGCTGATGATACTCTGATCATCCTTCCTACTGACAGGCAACAACTTCTAGCCCTGAAGGATATGCTGTTGGTGTTCTCTCAGTCCACAGGTCTTGATGTCAACTACCATAAATCTTTTATCATTCCTATAAATGTTGAAAATGCAGTCATGACAGATCTTGCTACTGCTTTTGGATGCCAAATTGGAAAGATGCCTTTTACTTATCTTGGTTTGCCTGTGGGTACTACAAGGCCGAAGATGGTGGACTTTATGCCTCTTGTGGATTGTATGGAGAGGAGAATGACTGCCAGCTCCTCCTTCCTTAATCAAGGTGAGAGGCTGCAGTTCTTAAACTCTGCTTTGTCTTCCATGCCAATTTTCTTTATGGGAAGCCTGGCTGTTCCTGCTGGAATCCTCAAGCAGCTGGAAAGAATTCAAAGACAATGTCTATAGAGAAAAAATAGGGAGAAGCTTGCACCATCTCTTGCTGATTGGGATCTGATTTGTAGACCAAAAAACAAGGGTGGTCTTGGTATTTTGAACCTAGGTGTTCAAAATGTGGCTTTGCTTCTCAAGCATGGTAGTAATTTCCTCAACAGGAAAGACCTTCCTTGGGTGTCCTTAATTTGGGATTCATATTATTATGATGGAATGCCCCAGGGAACAACTTCTTGTGGCTCTTTTTGGTGGAAGGATATTTGCAAGGTCTTGCAGAATTTTAGGGACTGCTCCTGGGTGCAAGTCAATGCTGGTGACACTGCTCTTTTCTGGTCTGACAATTGGAATCTTGGCAATGAAGTTTCTAGCTTGCAGTCTAGGTTCCCAAGATTATTCTCTTTTGCCAAGGATCCATGGATTTCTGTTAAGGATATCTTCAGTTCACTGGACTTGTACCAACACTTCCACCTACCTTTGTCTGCTCAAGCTTTTGATGAGTTAAACTTAATAAGAGATATGTTAGTCTCCCATAGAAGAGATGATACTTGTAAGGATTTATGGTTATGGCAGGGCTCTTCAAAGGTTTACAAACCTAAGCTGTTGATAGAGGCAAAGGTGTCCCGTCTTTCGATGAGATGGTGGATTTCGCTTTGGTGGAAGTCGACTTTGACGATCCGACTACGAACGTGCGAGGACGTCGCGCCTTAGCAATCGCTAAACCAACTCCGAGAGGTTATTGACCATGCCGGAGCACGATCAACCTGACCACGAGGGTCTGTTTCCTGCGAGCAAATGAAGAACAAGCAAGAAACTGAGATTGCAATCTGGATATTGTGAATATAAGATGAAAGCTTTATTAATCAAGGTGGGGTTCTGTGATGCCTTTGTCTGGTCGTTGAACACAAACGAAGTACGCGAAGTTGCAGCTATGGCGAACTTTTAATCTAAACAAAACCCAAAGTCTAAACGGTGCCCTAAGGGCTGTATATATGGAGGAAGAGGGGGGAATTTCGTGGCCCTTGGTGGAGGGGTCCGAAATCAACCCTATCTCTTGTTTCCCCACACATACGGACTCTAAAAATAGCCTATACTTATGTATTTCGAAATTACATGGGCCTGGCCCAATAATAAGGTGACGCAACACCTAGAATAGCCTCGGGACGAAATTTATGAAGTGGCATCTTGTATATTTCGTCCAAGGCTTCATGCACCCATTATGGTGGCTTCAAAGTCCTGAAATCATCACTTGTAACTCCGTTCTTGTTCCCCTTGCGCATGCCATCATCTCCATGCTTGTTCTTGCTCCAATGTTCATGCTTCTCCAAGCTAGGCCCTTCATTTGTAAGCAAAACAAATGTATCCAATTTAGGCAGCATCATATTCTCATGAACATTAGAATCATTACCAAGAAACGAAAGTACCTGGTAATTTAGTTGGCGTGCGCGAGCTCTAGTAATTGGTCCAGTATGTATAGCAGCAGGGGCTGTGGGTGTAACAATGGTATTGATGTCCTCATCATCCTCCCCTTCTTGAAATGAAGTCGTCCTCGACGGAAGTTCATCTTCCTCACCCAAATAAGGCTTCAAATCTGCAATGTTAAAAGTGGGACTAACCCCAAAATCTGCAGGCAGCTCAAGTTTGTATGCATTATCATTTATTTTCTCTAACACCTTAAAGGGACCATCAGCACGTGGCATTAGCTTTGATTTGCGCAAATCAGGAAATCTATCTTTACGCAAATGTAACCAAACAAGATCTCCAGGTGCAAATACAACATGTTTTCTACCCTTATCTCCAACAAGTTTATATTTAGCATTCATACGCTCAATGTTTTTCTTAGTTAACTCATGCATTTTTAAAATCAATTCAGCACGTTGTTTAGCATCAAAATTAACCTTCTCCGAAGATGGAAGAGGCAACAAATCAATAGGTGCACGAGGTAGGAAACCATACACAACTTCAAAAGGGCACATCTTAGTAGTAGAATGCAATGAACGATTATAAGCAAATTCAATACGAGGCAAGCATTCCTCCCACATTTTCTTATTACTCTTCAAAACAGCCCTAAGCATAGTAGACAATGTTCTATTGACTACTTCAGTTTGTCCATCAGTTTGGGGGTGACAAGTAGTACTAAAAAGCAGTTTAGTCCCCAACTTAGCCCATAAACATCTCCAAAAGTGGCTAAGAAATTTAGTATCACGATATGAAACAATAGTATTTGGCACACCATGCAAGCGAATAATTTCACGAAAGAACAAATCAGCAACATTAACAACATCATCGCTTTTATGACATGGTATAAAGTGTGCCATTTTCGAAAATCTATCCACGACAACAAATATGCTATCCCTCCCCTTCTTTGTTCGAGGTAAACCTAAAACAAAGTCCATAGATATATCCTCCCAAGGAACACTAGGTACAGGCAAAGGCATATATAAACCATGAGGATTGAGTCGTGACTTAGCTTTTTGACATGTAGTGCAGCGAGCAACAAAGCGCTCAACATCCCGTCTCATCTTTGGCCAAAAGAAATGTGTAGCAAGTACGTCCTCCGTCTTCTTCACGCCAAAGTGTCCCATTAATCCTCCTCCATGCGCCTCCTGCAACAACAAAAGACGAACGGAGCTAGCTGGAATGCATAGCTTGTTAGCAAGAAACACAAATCCATCATTAACGACAAACTTGTTCCACATTCTTCCTTCTTTACAATTCTGCATTACATCTTTAAAATCAGCATCATGCACATATTGATCTTTGATGGTCTCCAAACCAAATATTTTGAAGTCAAGTTGTGAAAGCATAGTATAGCGACGAGACAATGCATCAGCAATAACATTTTCTTTTCCCTTCTTGTGTTTAATGACATAAGGGAAAGTCTCAATGAATTCAACCCATTTAGCATGTCTACGATTCAGTTTAGCTTGACTTTTAATATGTTTCAAAGATTCATGATCAGAATGTATAACAAATTCTTTGGGCCATAAATAATGTTGCCATGTTTCTAAAGTCCGAACAAGAGCATATAATTCTTTATCATAAGTAGAATAATTCAGACTAGGCCCACTCAATTTTTCAGAAAAGTATGCAACAGGTTTGCCATCTTGTAATAACACACCTCCTAATCCAATTCCACTAGCATCACATTCAAGCTCAAAAGTCTTATTAAAATCAGGAAGTTGGAGTAAAGGAGCATGTGTCAACTTATCTTTCAATACCATGAAGGCTTCTTCCTGTGCGGTACCCCACAGAAAAGGCACATCTTTCTTTGTAAGCTCATTGAGAGGTGCAGCAATGGTGCTGAAATCTCTCACAAAACGCCTATAGAATCCAGCGAGGCCAAGAAAACTCCTCACTTGTGTGACCGTTTTGGGCTGCGGCCAACTCTCTATAGCGTCAATCTTGGCTTTATCAACGTCAATTCCTTATGGAGTAACAACATAGCCAAGAAAAGATACTCGGTCGGTGCAAAAGGTGCACTTCCCAAGGTTACCAAACAAACATGCATCACGTAGAGCAATAAAAACAGCACGTAAATGTTCCAAATGTTCTTCCAAAGATCTGCTATAAATCAATATGTCATCAAAGTAAACTACCACAAATCGTCCAATTAAAGCACGTAAAACTTCGTTCATTAATCTCATGAAAGTACTGGGTGCATTAGTTAACCCAAAAGGCATGACTAACCACTCATATAATCCAAACTTAGTTTTAAATGCTGTTTTCCATTCATCTCCCAATTTCATACGAATTTGATGGTATCCACTACGCAAATCAACTTTGGAGAATATTGTAGAGCCACTCAATTCATCAAGCATATCATCTAGCCTAGGAATAGGATGACGATAACAAATAGTAATATTATTAATGCCTCTACAATCAACACACATACATGATGTACCATCCTTTTTCGGCACTAGAATAATAGGAACAGCACAAGGACTAAGGGATTCACGTGTATAACCTTTGTCGAGAAGCTCTTGTACTTGACGCATAATCTCCTTCGTCTCCTCTGGATTGGTACGGTATGGTGCACGGTTTGGCAGTGAAGCACCGGGAATTAAGTCAATCTGATGCTCAATCCCTCGAATAGGCGGTAATCCCGGTGGCACGTCTTGTGGAAATACGTCAGCGAACTCCTGCAAAATGTTAGTGACAGCAAGAGGCAAAAAGGAAGGCACGTCCTCAAATGAAAATAATGCCTCTTTGCACACAAAAGCATAGCAAACAGATTTGCTGAAATCTAGCTCATCAATATCAGATTTGGTGGCAAATAAACATGCACTTTTCAATTTAATTTCAGAAGCAACACTAGATGGTTTATTATTAGGCTTCATTTGTTGCTCAAATTCTTTTACCACAATCTGATTTTCACTCTTATTCTTCTCCTGTTTTGCTTTATTAGCTCTATTAATATCATCTTTCAAAATGGAATCAGGAGTCATAGGAAGCAAAGTAATATTTTTATCCTTATGAACAAGAGTATAGTGATTGTTTCTACCATGGTGTACAGAATTTTTATCAAATTGCCATGGTCTACCAAGTAATAAGGAACATGCTTGCATAGGTACCACATCACAATCAACATAATCAGCATATGTAGAGATACTAAAATGCACACGAACAGTACGTGTTACCTTAACCTTGCCGCTGTTGTTGAACCATTGGATGTAGTAAGGATGTGGATGTGGTCTTGTGGAGAGAGAAAGCTTCTCCGCCATCTCCATGCTAGCCAAGTTGTTGCAGCTCCCTCCGTCTATGCTGGCGCGCACAGAACGTTCCTTCACAACTCCCTTGGTATGGAATAAATTGTGCCTCTGATTTTGCTCAGCTTGTGTGACCTGCACACTTAAAACACGTTGAGCAACTAAACATTCATACCTGTCAGCGTCTTCAGGAGCCATGTATTGCGTCTCATGATCAGAATCATCTCCACCGTGTTCTTCACGTGTAATAAGAGCCAACGTCTCCTCATCATAGTCACTAGCGGACTCATACCCACCATCCTCAGTAGCAATCATCACACGCTGAGATTTGCATTCTCTCGCATAATGACCTCTTCCCTTACAACGACGACAAATAATATCACTTGTGTGCCTAGTTGATGCCATGGAAGAAGAAGAGCTCTGCGTAGGCCCGGCAGGTGCGCTCTTGGCAGATAGTGGAGGTTGTGCCTGCTTTCTTGTATCACGACTGGAGGTAGCAGCTGCTGGAGTTGCTGGTGTAGTGGAAGTAGAGGATGCACGCGGTGTCCATGATGAAAGTCGACCTCCAGAAAAGTTAGTTCGCGCCAATGCCTGTCGATCCTGCACTTCACGTTCAGCTTTACAAGCAAGATGGAATAAACGAGTGATATTAGTATACTCCTTATACTCTAGAATGGTCTGAATCTCTCTATTTAATCCACCTATAAAACGTGCAAGCATAGCTTCATTCTCCTCAACAATACCACATCTAATCATGCCAGTTTGTAATTCCTGATAATATTCTTCTACAGAATTTTTTCCTTGTCTTAAACGCTGCAATTTTTGAAGCAATTCACGTTGATAATATGGTGGAACCCAACGAGTACGCATAGCAGTTTTCAAAGCAGCCCAAGTAGCGGGAATAGGATATAATCTAAAATGTTCAGACCACCATACACATACAAAACTAGTGAAAGCACAAACAGCAGCAGCAACCCATCTCTCCTCGGGATATTGTAAACATGTAAAACGTTGTTCAGTTTCTAACTCCCAAGTAAGATATATATCAGGAACATATCTACCCTCAAATGGTGGAATATTCAATTTTAGTTTAGGAATATGGACATCATCTCGTACCTGAGGTGGTGGTGCAGGCCTACCATTACGAATATATACCTGAGGTCGACCTGCTGGTGGTGGTGCTGGTGGCTGCACGTAGTTCTGATTTTGATCAACCTCATCCTCATAATCGCCCGCATATTCATCATCCTCCGCATCAGCAGCAGGAGCCACAAAAGTATCAATAGCAGCACCAACAGTTTGGCCAGGCTGAAGAAGTACACGGCTCGCTCGGCGGAGGGCTGTTTCGCGGCCTGCAGGTAATTGTTTTTGTTGTTGTTGCAGAGGTGCGGCAGGTGCAGCCGGTGGCGGAAGACGCGCAAGCAGTTCATTAAATCTGTTATCGAGCTTTGTTTCGAACGTCTTCTCAAGGCCAGTGATCTTCTCCATGGCCTCTTCAAAATTGTTCAGTACATCTTGCACCTGTTCAATCATCATTTGCTGAAACTTATCATGAAGCTCCTTGTTCGATAAATTCTCCCAGTCAATCTCGTCGGCTTGTGATCCTGGCATGGTTAGCAGCAATAGAAACACACAAGAATATGATCCTACAGGCTACGAACAAGTGGTGGTGGTGGGTGTCACAAATCCGTCAAGCAAAACTCAAATTCTTACCAGTTCTTACCCAGCAACAGGCGGTGATCGGCAACCGTTGTAGTCAAAACTCTCAAAGCTTGGATAGAGCGATTACCAGGGAGATTCAAACGCACGACGTAGATGTATGTGGAGCTGGGAAGGCTTATAATATGGTAGCAAAAAGGGTCAGCAATAATCAATTCAGAGATGCAAAGTTGAATAAACGCTCAACGACGGTACTGTGCTGGTCCTAGGCTAGACTGTGCTAGAGAAGCGAGCCTAGAACACCAACAAAATCACGGCGCGGCATGTAAACAAGGGAGGAGCACACTCTGAATTTTTTTTCTCTTTTTTTGCACTATTTTTTCCTCTTTTTTTTTTGCTTCGCAACAATTTTTTTTCGAAAAAGTCTACAAATGGTCTAAAAACTGCCTAGCCAGAATTTTCCAGACTTAGTTTTTTTTTGAGTTTGGAACTATTTCTCTACTGCAGGTAGCACGGAAATTGGGGAGTCCTTCTCTGTCCTGACTCGGAGTATGGCGTGATCTGGAAAACCAAAACAGAGTAACAAAATACTGGACTCGGAATAGGACTGGTGGCGGAGATGAAACTGGTGGAACTCGGACTGGTGGCGAAGATGAATCTGGTGGAACTCGGACTGGTGGCGGAGATGAATCTGGTGGAACTCGGACAGGTGGCGGATATATGTTGCAGGTGGACTCGGATTGGCGTGATGGCGGCGGATATGTCGTGGCGTATATGGATTCCGATTGGCGGTGAATATGTGGTGGTGGTATATGGCAGCGGCGACGTGACAACCTGTGAACAGAACTCGAAACTCTAAAAGACTAGACGCTAAGACTAGCAACTTGACACGACGATGCAACCGCAAATTCAACAAAGCAAATACAGAAAAGATTATGCAAAGGCTCAGATTGGTTTGGATGGGATGAACTAACCCTAATTTTTTTTGGCTTTTTCGTGGACTATAGGTATGAAGAACAGACTCGATCTAAACTACGAAAAACTGTAAAATCTCACCGAGCAACCTGGAAATCTGATACCACTTGATAGAGGCAAAGGTGTCCCGTCTTTCGATGAGATGGTGGATTTCGCTTTGGTGGAAGTCGACTTTGACGATCCGACTACGAACGTGCGAGGACGTCGCGCCTTAGCAATCGCTAAACCAACTCCGAGAGGTTATTGACCACGCCAGAGCACGATCAACCTGACCACGAGGGTCTGTTTCCTGCGAGCAAATGAAGAACAAGCAAGAAATTGAGATTGCAATCTGGATATTGTGAATATAAGATGAAAGCTTTATTGATCAAGGTGGGGTTCTGTGACGCCTTTGTTTGGTCGTTGAACACAAACGAAGTACGCGAAGTTGCAGCTATGGCGAACTTTTAATCTAAACAAAACCCAAAGTCTAAACGGTGCCCTAAGGGCTGTATATATGGACGAAGAGGGGGGAATTTCGTGGCCCTTGGTGGAGGGGTCCGAAATCAACCCTATCTCTTGTTTCCCCACACATACGGACTCTAAAAATAGCCTATACTTATGTATTTCGAAATTACATGGGCCTGGCCCAATAATAAGGTGATGCAGCACCTAGAATAGCCTCGGGACGAAATTTATGAAGTGGCATCTTGTATATTTCTTCCAAGGCTTCATGCACCCATTATGGTGGCTTCAAAGTCCTGAAATCATCACTTGTAACTCCGTTCTTGTTCCCCTTGCGCATGCCATCATCTCCATGCTTGTTCTTGCTCCAATGTTCATCCTTCTCCAAGCTAGGCCCTTCATTTGTAAGCAAAACAAATGTATCCAATTTAGGCAGCATCATATTCTCATGAACATTAGAATCATTACCAAGAAACGAAAGTACCTGGTAATTTAGTTGGCGTGCGCGAGCTCTAGTAATTGGTCTAGTATGTATAGCAGCAGGGGCTGTGGGTGTAACAATGGTATTGATGTCCTCATCAGCTGTTCTATGGTCATGCTTTTCAGAATGAAATTTTCAACCACTTGCTATGCTAGATCTGGAAATCCTCTTGCACTATTAAGATCAAGGTTTTTGCTTGGATGCTCATCATGGACAGACTCAACACTAAGGATATGGTTGATAGGAGGTACTGGCACATGGATGATGGTGTTACTTGTAGGCTCTGCCCCCTTCAAGTAAGAGAAACCAGAGACCATCTCTTTTTCAACTGCAATTTCAGTGTCAGAGTTTGGAATTATTTGCAGATTGATTGGTCGGCTGGAAACTCAATGTCTGATTTGGTCATCCAGGCAAGGAGAAGTTTTGATAAGCCCTTTTTCACTGAAGTAGTGTTTATTGCCTGCTGGAATATCTGGATCATCAGAAATGCCAAGGTCTTCAGAGGTGAGAGGGCAAGTTTTAATAAATGGAGAGGAGCTTTCAGGCATGACTTAACTCTGATGCAGCACAGAAGCAAATCTGCTTACAAGGATGACTTTCTCAAGTGGATTTCTTTCCTGCCACCTTAAGTTTTAGCCTTCTCTTTATTTTGTTTTCTTCTTTACCTTTGGTTACCTCTTGTAATCATGTTGTTGTAACTGTTGTCTGGTTTTAATAAAGTTTTGAAATGCTGTGGGGATTTTGCCCCACAGTTCACAGTCAAACAAAAAGGAGGTGATAGCGTAGCAAACTAGGCAACCGGACTATAATGCTTTATCACTTTCACTTAGCCATAGGAGTTCGATGGTGGGGATACTATATAGCCCCTAGGGGCACTGCGCTCTCCGAACTCGGGGCGCGTGTGTGCCTGACCGGGAAACGGTCCTTCGTCAAAGCGGAGGAATTCTAAACATTCCGGTAGTCGATCGAGTGGTTGACCAGTCTCTCGCTATATCATGACAGTCAGTTTTCGGCTTTCTCTACTGAGGTGCTCACCCGGCCGAACCGGGGCACAATCGCAGTAGTTCTCCTGGTGCCGCGTTAGCCGATAGAGCAGAACATAAGGCAGCAAAACACAGGAGCCGGGCAAACCCAACATTTGACCAAAGACATGATTCGGAGCTAATGCATATAAGGCCTAACTCGAGACGCCGAACACTCCCTGAGGTATTCGGTCTTTATAATAACGGGCAGAACAATGCCCTAAGCCCCTAGTGTCCGGGTACGCGCGAAAACTTCTGACGCGGCCGATGCCAAAATGCCAGCCTCCTCCTCGGTTATGGTAAGAAACCGGGGGATGTGTATCAACAAGAGACAGTAAAAAGGTTTACGCAGGGTCTTAATCTGAAAAGAATCCTTGTAACGGGTCCCTGCTGCACGTCTGCGCCTGTGTCTCCGTTGTGCTGTATCCTGGACGGGTGTAGCACGTTGTTCATCTGTAAAAAGAGAAGAACTTAGTTTGGAAAAATATCATGCGAAAAATGTATTTAAAACAGAGTATGATTTAAAAAATGAATAAAATTGAGCTTTATTGGCTCTCATTGTTCATGCGTGAAGCCCCTTGTAAAGGGGTACGCGGCTAGTAAGCCCCTTGTTTATTTATACCGGACTCGCCTAACCGTGTCCGGGGTCTGAATGACCTGTTGTAGGAGCTTTGATCAGCAAAGCCGGATTAGTGTGTGGCTGTCAAGGCAGTCTCACGTTCTTCCGCGGTCGAGGAACTTCGAAGTTTCCCTTTAATGAGATGATATCGCATGGACTGGGCATTTTAAGTGTAAGAGACGCGTAATGTGGTACTGCGTTAAAGCAGGCGAAAACTTCATGTCCCAATAGTGCTTGATGGCTACTTTTAAATGGGGCGATATGGAAGATTAGCTTTTCGCGACAGAAGTTGTCGGATGAACCGAACACGACTTCTAGTAGTAAGGAGCCCGTACAATTGGCATAAGGGCCTGGCGTTACTCCTTTAAAGGAAGTGTTGCTATGGCGAATTTTGGTAGGGTCTATCCCCATTCTGCGGATTGTGTCCTGGTATAGTAGGTTTATATTGCTGCCGCCATCCATTAGGACTTGTGTAAATTGTAGTCCGTCGATTATAGGATCCAATATCAAAGCAGTCCATCCTGCGTTTCGAATACTTCTGGAGTAATCCTGATGGTCGAAAGTAATTGGTTTTGACATCCAGTTTCGGGACTCCGCTGGGGTGGACCGTGCGGCGCGTACTTTAGTAGGTGCCGCCCTATTTTTCCTTGTCATCACTTGAAGTGAATTCACTATTTTGACTTCTTATGGGAAGTTCTTTTGTTTTCCGGCGCTCTGCTTGTGGGGTTCGTCATCGTCCTCGCTTGGTGTGTCGAGCCCCTTGTGTTCGGCGTTAAGTCGGCCGGACTGCTTGAAGACCCAACAATCTCTGTGGGTATGGTTTGCAGGCTTCCCGGGGGTACTGTGGATTTGACATATCCTGTCCAAGATTTTGTTTAGGTTGGATAGCTCGTCACTGTTGTCCTTAAGAGGCAGTGTTTTGTTGTTCGGTCGAGAGCTTTTGAACCCGGCGTTGACTGCCGTGTTCTTTGGGCCATTTTCCTTAGTCCGGCGCTGGTCTTTTCTGCGTCGTGGTTTCCCATTTCCATCCCTGACCTCGGATGTACTCGGGTCGCTGGTGCTGCATCTTGCCAGCCAGCTATCTTCTCCCACACAAAAGCGGGTCATGAGGCTTGTTAGTGCGGCCATTGTCCTTGGCTTTTCCTGGCCGAGGTGTCTGGCGAGCCATTCGTCTCGAACGTTATGTTTGAAGGCTGCTAAGGCCTCGGCGTCCGGATAGTCGACTATTTGGTTCTTTTTGGTGAGGAACCTGTTCCAGAATTTGTGGGCTGACTCTCCGGGCTGTTGAGTTATGTGACATAAATCGTCTGCATCCGGAGGGCGGACATAAGTCCCCTGAAAATTTGCCCGAAACGCATCCTCGAGCTCTTCCCAACTTCCAATGGTATTTTCTTGGAGGCTTTTGAGCCAATGCCGGGCTGGCCCTTTGAGCTTGAGGGGTAGGTATTTTATGGCATGGAGATCATCTCCTCTAGCCATATGTATGTGTAGGATGTAATCCTCAATCCAGACTCCGGGGTCTGTTGTTCCGTCGTATGCCTCTATGTTTACGGGCTTGAATCCCGCTAGGAATTCATGATCCAGTACCTCATCAGTGAAACATAGGGGGTGTGCGGCGCCCCTGTATTTAGGTGTACCGTTATTTTCAAACACTCGACGTGTTGTGTTGCTCCCTGGAGCCTTCTTTCTTGGCCCATAGATGGACCTGACCGGGCCATCCTTTTTGCGAGGATCCTTATGTGGATCGTGTGCCGGCTTGTGTGCGGTGCCGCTTGCCGCTCTTTGCTTGTCATGTGGTCGTCTATCCGGCCAGGCGGCCTCTTTGTTTTTTGACTGTGGGGGCTCTACGGCCTCCTCGTCAAATTCAGGCAACAACTTGCGCTTCGGGTAGCTCTTTGCTTGGTGACTATCGCCGTATTTATCTACGGTCTTGAGTACTTTGCTCCATCTCATTCTGAGTACGTCTTCCACTGTTTTGAGCTTCCGCTTCTGCTTCTTCAAACTTCTTGCAGTGGCGACGAGCCTTTTGTGGAGGTTCTTATGCTCTGGTGATGTGTCCGGCGTGAGATCATCTGGACTGTTGTTTTCGCCGGGGATGGGTTGCTCGTCCAATTCATCCTGTTCGGACGGTTGCTTGGTGGCATGTTCGTCGTCCACTAGTTCGCCCTGCTCTACGGCTGGGTCTGTATGGGTGCTGTTGTTATCGAGGCGGGACTTCAGGCGGCGCTCGCGTCGCCGTTTTGGCTGTTTTTCGGGGGAACTATCCTTCGCCGCGTCCCATTGTTCCTCGTTATTGCTTCCTTTTGGTGTATCCACCATGTATACATCGTGTGTTGAGGTGGCTTTCTAGTGCCCTCTAGGCGCTGGTTTTTGGTCGTCTCCGGCATCGTCGTCCATACCGTCGATATCTTCGGAGTCGAAGTCTAGCATGACAGTTAAGTCGTCGACAGTGGCTACAAAGTGGGTGGTGGATGGGTTTTTAATTTCTTCGTCGTTCGCGTCCCAACCGTCCTGGCCATAATCCGACCAGGGCTCTCCTGATAAAGAGGACACTTTAGCGAGTTTAGGATGTCGCCAAATGGCAAGTGCTGAAAGATGTCCGTAGCGGTGAACTCCATGGTCGGCGCCCAATCAGATTCGATTGGAAGGGGCGCGGGAGGTCCGGAGTCCGGCAAGGAGTCCGGCACCTCGGAGTCACGAGCTTCACAAGGGACAGGGTCGGTATTCGGCTCCATCGCCGTGGAGGTAGCAGCCCCCGAGGCGGTGTCTAGCCACCCATCCTCGATCGGCGCAGTCGGCTCCGAGTTAAGGGTCGGAGCGGACTCTTGTGCGGCCTCCAGGGCACTGTCCGGCAGCAGAGCTAGATCATGCCCATCATGATAGTGCGGCGCGCTCGGCTATGGCTTGAATCCGTCGAAGATCAAGTCTCCGTGGATGTCGGCCGTATAGTTCAAACTTCCAAATCTGACCTGATGGCCAGGGGCGTAGCTTTCGATCTGCTCCAGATGGCCAAGCGAATTGGCCCGTAGTGCAAAGCCGCCGAATACGAAGATCTGTCCGGGGAGAAAAGTCTCACCCTGGACCGCATCGTTGTTGATGATTGAAGGAGCCATCGGGCCTATGGGCGACGACACAGAGGAACTCTCAATGAAAGCACCAATGTCGGTGTCAAAACCGGCGGATCTCGGGTAGGGGGTCCCGAACTGTGCGTCTAGGCAGATGGTAACAGGAGACAAGGGACACGATGTTTTTAGCCAGGTTCGGGCCCTCTCGATGGAGGTAAAACCCTACTCCTACTTGATTGATATTGATGATATGGGTAGTACAAGAGTAGATCTACCACGAGATCAAGGAGGCTAAACCCTAGAAGCTAGCCTATGGTACGATTGTTGTTCGTCCTACGGACTAAAACCCTCCGGTTTATATAAACACTGGAGAGGGCTAGGGTTACACAGAGTCGGTTACAATGGTAGGAGATCTACATATCCGTATTGCCAAGCTTGCCTTCCACGCCAAGGAAATTCCCATCCGGACACGGGACGAAGTCTTCAATCTTGTATCTTCATAGTCTTGGAGTCCGACCAATGATGATAGTTCGGCTATCCAGACACCCCCTAGTCCAGGACTCCCTCACATATCCTTAGTCCTTTTCAGGTATTTCAGGATGTTCTTCACCGCTGTCCAGTACTCCACTCCGGGATTACTTTGGTACCTTGGTACCTCCCTGCTATGCTTATAGCAAGACATACATCAGGTCTGGTACATAGCATTGCATACATGATAGAACCTATGGCTGAAGCATAGGGAATGACTTTCATTTTCTCTCTATCTTCTGCGGTGGTCAGGCTTTGAGTCCGACTCAACTTCACACCTTGTAACTGATACGTCTCCGTCGTATCTATAATTTTTTATTGGTCCATGCCAATATTTTACAACTTTCATATACTTTTGGCAACTTTTTATACTATTTTTTGGACTAACATATTGATCCAGTGCCCAATGCCAGTTCCTATTTGTTGCATGTTTTATGTTTCGCAGAAACCCCATATCAAACGGAGTCCAAACGGAATAAAAATGGACGGAGATTGTTTTTGGAATATTTATGATTTTTGGGATGAAAAACCAATGTGAGACGGTGCCCGAGGGGGCCACGAGGCAGGGGGGCGCGCCCCTGACCCTCATGGGCACCCCATAAGGCGGTTGACGCTCTTCTTTTACCGCAAGAAAGCTAATTTTTGGAGAAAAATCTGGGCGGAAGTTTCAACCCAATCGGAGTTACAGATCTCTGGATATAAAAGAAACAGTGAAAGGGCAGAATCCCGGAACGTAGAAACAGAGAGAGACAGATCCAATCTCGGAGGGGCTCTCCCCCTCCCACGCCATGGGATCCAAGGACCAGATGGGAAACCCTTATCCCATCTAGGGAGAAGGTCAAGGAAGAAGAAGAAGAAGGGGAGCTCTCTCCCCCTCGCTTCCGATGGCGCCGGAACGCCGCCGGGGCCATCATCATCACCGCGATCTACACCAACAAATTCACCGCCCTCATCACCAACTCTTCCCCCCTCTATGAAGCGGTGTAACCTCTCTTTTACCCATTGTAATCTCTACTTAAACATGGTGCTCAACGCTACATATTATTTCCCAATGATGTATGGCTATCCTATGATGTTTGAGTAGATCCATTTTGTCCTATGGGTTAATTGATGATCGTGATTGGTTCGAGTTGCATGTTTTATTATTGGTGCTGTCCTATTGTGCCCTCCGTGTCGCGCAAGCGTGAGGGATTCCAGCTGTAGGGTGTTGTAATATGTTCATGATTCGCTTATAGTGGGTTGCTTGAGTGACAGAAGCATAAACCCGAGTAAGGGGGTTGTGGCGTATGGGATAAACGGGACTTGATGCTTTAATGCTATGGTTGGGTTTTACCTTAATGATATTTAGTAGTTGCGGATGCTTGCTAGAGTTCCAATCATAAGTGCATATGATCCAAGAAGAGAAAGTATGTTAGCTTATGCCTCTCCCTCAAATAAAATTGCAATAGTGATTACCGGTCTAGTTATCGATTACCTATGGACAAATAACTTTCTTGTGATAAAAAGGTCTCTACTAAAATTAACTTAGTTGTGTCTTCATCGAAACAGCCCCTAGATTTTATTTACCTGCTCTTTATTATCTTGCAAACCTATCCAACAACACCTACAAAGTACTTCTAGTTTCATACTTGTTCTAGGTAAAGCAAACGTCAAGCATGCGTAGAGTTGTACCGGTGGTCGATAGAACTTGGGGGAATATTTGTTCTACCTTTAGCACCTCGTTGGGTTCGACACTCTTACTTATCGAAAGAGGCTACAATTGATCCCCTAGACTTGTGGGTTATCAAGACCTTTTTCTGGCGCCGTTGCCGGGGAGTCATAGCGTGGGCTGAATATTCTCATGTGTGCTTGTTTGCTTTATCACTAAGTAATTGTTATTTGCTGTTCTTAGTTGTTTTCTATCTTTAGTTATGGGTAGGAAACGTAAAATACCAAAAAAATTAGTTGTACCTACTGAACCAATGGTTGAAGAACCACTCAAAATCTATCACACTCCTGAAGCTTTTTACTTGGATCATGTTCGATCCCTTTGTGCTCGTGCTGAAACCCCCACTAGCTTAGTTGAGGGCAAATCTTTAGATGAGCATGCTTGTTATGTGCGACACCGTATATCTGAAAAAGGGAAAGTTTTACTTGATCAAATTCATCGTTTGCAATGTTATGCTTGGAATTTATGTGAAATATATGATTTTACTTGTTGTTCTGAAAACCCTAAGAAACACCTTCCCTACCAATGTGAGTTTAGTGATAATGGAATCGTATCTTCGTATGCTAAGGGTGTTTATAATTACTATGATGTTCAACAAACTAGAAGAACGCCTGTGCATTGCAACGGGGCCACATTAACTTTAAGAGTTCAATATTACGACATCGGCGACCTTTTTTACCACCAAATCCTCACACACACACTCTCCCCCCTCCGTCTTCCTCACTCTCTCTCCTCTCTCTCTCTCTAACACACACACACATAGCCTATTGATAACCCGCAAGTATACGGGATAGTTGTTGCCTCTTTCGATAAGTAAGAGTGTCGAACCCAACGAGGAGCTAAAGGTAGAACAAATACTCTCTCAAGTCCTATTGGCCACTAATACGACTCTACGCACGCTTGACGTTCGCTTTACCTAGAACAAGTATGAAACTAGAAGTACTTTGTAGGTGTGATAGGATAGGTTTGCAAGATAATAAAGAGCACGTAAATATAAACTAGGGGTTGTTTAGATAAAGAAGCAATAAAGTAAATATAGCGAGTGTGGAAAAGTGGTGGTAGGAGTTGTGAAATTGTCCCTAAGCAATTGACTATGTTACTAGACCGATAATCACTATTGCAATTCTATTTGAGGGAGAGGCATAAGCTAACATACTTTCTCTACTTGGATCATATGCACTTATGATTGGAACTCTAGCAAGCATCCGCAACTACTAAAGATTCATTAAGGTAAAACCCAACCATAGCATTAAAGCATCAAGTCCCCTTTATCCCATACGCAAACAACCTACTTACTCGGGTATGTGCTTCTGTCACTCACGCCACCCACCATAAGCAAATCATAAACATGTTGCAAACCATACAACGGGAATCCCTCACGCTTGCGCGACACGGAGGGCACAATAGGACAGCACCAATAATAAAATATGCAAGTCAAAACAACATAGCAATTCATCAATCACCGATAGGACAACGGAAATCTACTCAGACATCATAGGATGGCAACACATCATTGGAAAATAACATGAAGCATAAAGCACCATGTTCAAGTAGAGGTACAACGGGTTGTGGGAGAGTGGACCGCTGAATATAGATGGGGGAAGGTGATGGAGATGTTGGTGAAGATGGCGGAGGTGTTGGTGAAGATCGCGGTGATGATGATGGCCCCCGGCGGTGTTCCGGCGCCACCGGAAGCAAGGGGGAGAGAGCCCCCCTTATTCTTCTTCTTCATTGACCTTCTCCCTAGATGGGAGAAGGGTTTACCCTCTGGTCCTTGGCTCCCATGGCGTGGGAGGGGCGAGAGCCCCTCCGAGATTGGATCTATCTCTCTGTTTCTGCGTTCTCAGATCCTTCCCCTTCACCGTTTCTTTTATATCTGGAGATCCGTATCTCCGATTGGGGTGAATCTTTCGCCCAGATTTTTCTCATAAAATTAGCTTTCTTGCGGCAAAAGGGTATCAACCACCTTACGGGTGGCCCACGAGAGTGCCAGGCGCGCCCAGGGGGTGGGCGCCCCCCCTGTCTCGTGGGCACCTCGGGCACTGTTTCACGTTGATTCTTCCTCCGGAAAATCCCAAATATTCCAAAATAATTCTCCGTCTATTTTTATCCCGTTTGGATTCCGTTTGATATTGGGTTTCTGCGAAACATAAAACATGCAACAAACAGGAACTGGCACTGGGCACTAGATTAATATGTTAGTCCCAAAAATAGTATAAAAAGTTGCCAAAAGTATATGAGAGTTGAATAATATTGGCATGGAACAATAAAAAATTATAGATACGACGGAGACGTATCAGCATCCCCAAGCTTAATTTCTGCTCGTCCTCGAGTAGGTAAATGATAAAAAAGATAATTTTTGATGTGGAATGCTACCTAGCATAATCTTGATCATAAGTCTAATCATGGCATGAATATTAAGACACGAGTGATTCAAAGCAATAGTCTATCATTTGACATAAAAACAATAATACTTAGGGCATCCCAACAAACAATCATGTCTTTCAAAATATCAATGCTTCAGAAAGTTATCCCTACAAAATCATATAGTCTTGTATGCTCCCTTTTCTTAACACAAGGTACCCCTCATGCCTATCTCGGTGTCAGCCAAGCAATTGTTTCATACTTTAGTATTCTCAAACCTTTTCAACTTTCACGCAATACATGAGCGTGAGCCATGGACATAGCACTATGGGTGGAATATAATATGATGGTGGAGGTTATGTGGAGAAGACAAAAAGGGATAAAGTCTCACATCGACGCGGCTAATCAACGGGCTATGGAGATGCCCATCAATTGATGTCAATGCAAGGAGTAGGGATTGCCATGCAACGGATGCACTAGAGCTATAAGTGTATGAAAGCTCAAACTAAAACTAAGTGGATGTGCATCCAACTTGCTTGCTCATGAAGACCTAGGGCATTCGAGGAAGCCCATTATTGGAATATACAAGCCAAGTTCTATAATGAAAATTCCCACTAGTATATGAAAGTGACAACATAAGAGACTCTCTATATGAAGAACATGGTGCTACTTTGAAGCACAAGTGTGGTAAAAGGATAGTAACATTGCCCCTTTTCTTTTTCTTTTTCTTTTTTTCTTTTCCTTTTTCTGGGTGGGCTTCTTTGGTCCCCTTTTTATTTAGGCTTCTTTGGCCTTTCCTTTTTTTTTCTTTTTTTTCATGGGGCAATGCTCTATAATGATGATCATCACACTTTTATTTACTTACAACTCAATATTACAACACGATACTAGAACAAAGATATGACTCTATATGAATGCTTCCGGCAGTGTACCGGGATGTGCAATGATCTAGCGTAGCAATGACATCAAAAAACGGACAAGCCATGAAAACATCATGCTAGCTATCTTACGATCATGCAAAGCAATATGACAATAAATGCTCAAGTCATGTATATGATGATGATGGAAGTTGCATGGCAATATATCTCGGAATGGCTATGGAAATGCCATGATAGGTAGGTATGGTGGCTGTTTTGAGGAAGATATAAAGAGGCTTATGTGTGATAGAGCGTATCGTATCACAGGGTTTGGATGCATCGGCGAAGTTTGCACAACTCTCAAGGTGAGAAAGGGCAATGCGCGGTACCAAAGAGGCTAGCAATGATGGAAAGGTAAAAGTGCGTATAATCCATGGACTCAACATTAGTCATAAAGAACTCACATACTTATTGAAAAAATTTATTAGCCATCGAACAAAGTACTACACGCATACTCCTAGGGGGGAGGTTGGTAGGAGTTAACCATCACGCGCCCCCGACCTTCACGCAAAGATAAACAATCAAAATACAATGCGCGCCAATTTGGTTACATAGTTAGTAGACCATACGTGCATGCTTCGGGAATCACAAACCTTAACACCAACATCCTTACTGAACGCAACCATCTACTAGTACCTCCCACATATTATCATCACTATATGCAAAACTATTGCAAGGAATCAAACATATCATATTCAACGATCTACAAGTTTATGCAGAATTTTATGACTAACCATGTGAATGACCAATTCCTGCATCTCTCTAAATAGATATAAGTGAAGCAAGAGAGTTTAATTCTTTCTACAAAACATATGCCCACGCTCTAACAATTATAAGTGAAGCAAAAGAGCATTCTACAAATGGCGGTTTTCTATGTGAAGAGAAACAGGCAATCCAAACTTCAAATGATATAAGTGAAGCACATGAACCATTCTATAAAGCCATACTCAAAAGATTTAAGTGAAGTGCAATGAGCATTCTATAAATCAACCAAGGACTATCTCATACCAGCATGGTGCATAAAAGAAAAATGAAAACTAAATGCAAAAGACGCTCCAAGACTTGCACACATCGCATGAACGAAACGAATCCGAAAACATACCGATACTTGTTGAAGAAAGAGGAGATGCCTTCCGGGGCATCCGCAAGCTTAGACGCTTGAGTCTCCTTGAATATTTACTTGGGGTGCCTTGGGCATCCCCAAGCTTGAGCGCTTGCCTCTCTTCCTTTTCCTCATATCGAGACTTCCTCGATTAGACACTTCATCCACACAAAACTTCAACAGAAAACTCGGTAAGATCCGTTAGTATAATAAAGAAAATCACCACTCTAAGTACTGCTGCAACCCAATTCATATTTTGTTTTTGCATTTTTCCTACTGTAATATAACTTTTTCATGGCTTAATCCACTAATATAAATTGATAGATTCATCAAAACAAGCAAACTATGCATCAAAAACAGAATCTGTCAAAACCAGAACAGTCTGTAGCAATATGAACATTCACCATACTTTTGTTACCCCAAAAATTCTACAAAACTTAGGAAAAATAAAAAAATTGTACAGCAAGACAGTGCAAAAGGAATCAGAACCGTTTGATGTTCCAGTTAAAAATGCAAAATCGCTCACTACAGCCAAAGTTTCTGTCCTGCGCCGTACAAACCAACAAGCATTCATCCTAAAGGCAAACCTTGGCACATTATTTTTATAATACAATGGAATTGTACAAGGGGATAATTATTTTTGTTGAAAAGTTCCTGTAATCAAGATTCACAAAGTTTCCGTGAGCATGAACAAAGTTCAAGGCCAGCTCCCACTTCAACAATGCTTGTCTTTCTCACTTTCACTTTCCTTTTTGAAAAGTTTTCGGTTCCCCTCTTTTTTAAAAACTATATAAAAGCACTCAACAGAAATAAAATGACTCTCTAAAACTTTCGGGTTGTCTCCCTAGCAGCACTTTCTTTAAAGCCATTAAGCTAGGCATATAGTGCTCAAGTAGTGAATCCACCCGGATCCCAAGGTATATCAAAGCCAATTTTAATTAACAATGATTTGTAATTTAGTAGTGAGCACAAAGTAACATATATCAAGCAATGACGAAGTCTAACTCTCTTCCTATGCATTGGCATGTCATAAAAGAGCAATTCATGCACACCAAGTAAAGGCCAATGCATAGTATAAGCAGTTTCTTGCAATTCTACCGCATTGGAAACATAGAGAGCTGGAGATATAGTTCCCCTCTCATAACAATTGCAAGTAGGAGCAGCAAGCACATGCATATTACATTCATCAAAATCATCATGTGCAACGGTAAAAGGCAACCCATCAATATAATCCTTACTAAGCGCAAACTTCTCCGATATAGTGTAGTCGGGATAATTCAAAAAGATAATAGGACTATCATGCATGGGTGCAATAGCAACAATTTCATGTTTAACATAAGGAACTATAGCAAGTTCATCTCCATAAGCATAGTTCATATTAGCATCTTGGCCACAAGCATAGCAAGCATCATCAAAAAGGGATGTTTCAAGAGAATCAACGGGATCATAGCAATCATCCTTCAGTAAGCACGAAGGGGAATTAAACAATGTATGAGTTGAAGAGTTACTCTCATTAGAAGGTGGGCACGGGTGATGAATCCGCTCTTCCTCCTTTTGTTCTTCGCTCTCCTCATCATCTTTTTCATCCAATGAGCCCATAGTTTCATCAATTTCTTGTTCCATAGCTTCCTGCAAAATATTAGTCTCTTCTTGGACAGCGGAGACTTTCTCAATAAATGAATTTATATTGTAATTGTATTCATAATTTTCATAGCAATATCTAAGTATAGCAAGATTTTCAGGCCTATAAACATCATCATCAAAAGCTTCATACTTTTCAAACAAAGATTCAATTTCATAAGCAGCCTTAAAAGCAATAAATTCTTCAATTTGTTCAACATCATAGTAATCATAGATACCATTAGCATAAGAAGCTAAGGTTTCATTATCATTAAATTTGCATGAAAAGGGAAGGTGTGGATCCTTCATCCTAGAGCAACAAGTAATATCATATCTCAAGCATAGATCCCGAGCATACCAACGCAACATATTAATTTGATCCCATAATAGTTTCCCTTTTTGTGTCAAGCGATAATCCCTAAAGTATTCACGTTGATCCAACGTGTCTCCCATTATAAAGTTGAGTTGGGTTTTCTCAGGATTATCAAAGTAGTACAAAATATTTCTCACATGATGATCAGGGTTTTAGGAGTTACCCCATCTCCATGAGTAGCAAGTACACCTAATTTTTTTGGTATTTCATGTTCCATATCCATAACTAAAGATAGAAAACAACTTAGAACAGCAAATAAAAATTACTTAGTGATAAAGCAAACAAGCACACACGAGAATATTCACCCCACGCTATGACTCCCCGGCAACGGCGCCAGAAAAAGGTCTTGATAACCCGCAAGTATACGGGATAGTTGTAGCCTCTTTAGATAAGTAAGAGTGTTGAATCCAACGAGGAGCTAAAGGTAGAACAAATACTCTCTCAAGTCCTATCGGCCACTAATACGACTCTACGCACGCTTGACGTTCGCTTTACCTAGAACAAGTATGAAACTAGAAGTATTTTGTAGGTGTGATAGGATAGGTTTGCAAGATAATAAAGAGCACGTAAATATAACCTAGGGGCCATTTAGATAAAGAAGCAATAAAGTAAATATAGCGAGTGTGGAAAAGTGGTGGTAGGAGTTGTGAAATTGTCCCTAAGCAATTGACTATGTTACTAGACCGATAATCACTATTGCAATTCTATTTGAGGGAGAGGCATAAGCTAACATACTTTCTCTACTTGGATCATATGCATTTATGATTGGAACTCTAGCAAGCATCCGCAACTACTAAAGATTCATTAAGGTAAAACCCAACCATAGCATTAAAGCATCAAGTCCCCTTTATCCCATACGCAAACAACCTACTTACTCGGGTCTGTGCTTCTGTCACTCACGCCACCCACCATAAGAAAATCATAAACATATTGCAAACCCTACAACGGGAATCCCTCATGCTTGCGCGACACGGAGGGCACAATAGGACAGCATCAATAATAAAATATGCAAGTCAAAACAATCATAGCAATTCATCAATCACCGATAGGACAACGGAAATCTACTCAGACATCATAGGATGGCAACACATCATTGGAAAATAATATGAAGCATAAAGCACCATGTTCAAGTAGAGGGTACAGCGGGTTGCGGGAGAGTGGACCGCTGAATATAGATGGGGGAAGGTGATGGAGATGTTGGTGAAGATGGCGGAGGTGTTGGTGAAGATCGCGGTGATGATGATGGCCCCCAGCGGCGTTCCGGCGCCACCGGAAGCAAGGGGGAGAGAGCCCCCCTTCTTCTTCTTCTTCTTCTTCCTTGACCTTCTCCCTAGATGGGAGAAGGGTTTCCCCTCTGGTCCTTGGCTCCCATGGCGTGGGAGGGGTGAGATCCCCTCCGAGATTGGATCTATCTCTCTGTTTCTGCGTTCTCAGATCCTTCCCCTTCACCGTTTCTTTTATATCTAGAGATCCGTAACTCTGATTGGAGTGAATCTTTCACCCAGATTTTTCTCATAAAATTAGCTTTCTTGCGGCAAAAGAAGGGCATCAACCACCTTACGGGTGGCCCACGAGAGTGCCAGGCGCGCCCCTGTCTCGTGGCCACCCCGGGCACTGTTTCGCGTTGATTCTTCATCCGGAAAATCCCAAATATTCCAAAATAATTCTCCGTCCGTTTTTATCCCGTTTGGATTCCGTTTTATATTGGGTTTCTGCGAAACATAAAACATGCAACAAACAGGAACTGGCACTGGGCACTGGATCAATATGTTAGTCCCAAAAATAGTATAAAAAGTTGCCAAAAGTATATGAAAGTTGAATAATATTGGCATGGAACAATCAAAAATTATAGATACGACGGAGACGTATCACCTATTCTCCCCGCCAATAAGACTTACTCAATTGGCAATAATGTGTGGACTTGTGGTGAGCTTGACTGAACTAATGAATAGTGTGATATATTCCCCAATCATTTAACAATAAAATTTCAGAAATGGGAAGATTATGTAACACCTCAAGTCGTTAGCTACAGTGACCTCCCCCTAATAATGCCATGTCATCAGGCTTGCTAAGCCAAACCGCCACTTGATAAAAATCAAAGCCCAATTCAAATTTAAAATAAAGTCAAATAAATTATTTCGTCAAACAGTAAAACTAAAATGTTCACCATATTCTATAAATTCCACTGATCTTTGACATGTTGAGCCCAACATTATTTGACCCAAAAATTAAATCTTGTCAAATTAATAAGAGGTCCAACAGTAGTTAAAATAACCAATTAAATATAAACGTAATTTTATGTATTTCCTTTTGGCCCCAAACTTTTTGTGCCACCTAAAAATATTGTGCTCGAATTGTGTGCATAGTTTCACAATTAACAAAATCCATTTAGTTGATATAAGAATAAATAGAAAATGGTGTTAAAAAGGAGAAACGGATTAGAACACATTAAAAACCAAAAGGACGATGAAAAAGGGGATTCCCCCTACCCCCCGGGCCTTGCCACCGAACCGGCCCAATGGTCCAGTCCTCGCACGGTCGTCTTCTCCTGTTCCTCGAGCCCGTCGCTACAGAGCCGGGCTCCCGCCTGACCACCTCGCCGGCATCGAAGGGGAATGGATAAGGGTGATGCCCTGCCTCCCCTGCCCTCATGGCCTCACTCCTCCTCGACGCCCCCTCCCAGATCCTCTTCTCATCCTCGCTCGCTCGATCCCGGTGATCTGGACGAAGTCAGATGCCACGACCACCATGACCGACCCCGTCCACACGGCCACTGCCCTCCCTGTTGGCTAGGAGCTTGTCAAGGAGCTCCGAATGCCTCCGCTACTTCGTCTGCGCCAACGAGATCAAGTCCAGCACCCCCAGACCGACGTTGTTGCTGTCTTCCTCAACCTTTGGCCACCGCGACATTGCCGTTCGATCCGCACCGCCCCGAGCTCCCCTATCTTCCCCTAGGGTGCCATTGACAACGCCATGATCTCCTCTTGCCTTTCCCCAATTTCCCCTCTCCTTTGCTCTCGTTAGGTATTTCGCCGTGGCCGAGAACCGCCATCCGCCATGGCCATTGCAGGGGTAGCCACCGAGCTCCTCGGATTCACCCCGTGGCACATGCCCACTCCTATGCGCGCCCATGCCCGAGCCTTCAGCTCTTTGATGTCTACTACACAACCTTCTTCTTGTAGACGTTGTTGGGCCTGCAAGTGCACAGGTTTGTAGGACAGTAGCTAATTTCCGTCAAGTGGATGACCTAAGGTTTATCAATCCATGGGAGGCGTAGGATGAAGATGGTCTCTCTCAAACAACCCTGCAACCAAATAACAAAGAGTCTCTTGTGTCCCCAACACACCCAATTCAATGGTAAATTGTATAGGTGCACTAGTTCGGTGAGGTCATGGTGATACAAGTGCAATATGGATGGTAGATAAAGGTTTTTGTAATCTGAAAATATAAAAACAGCAAGGTAACTAATGATAAAGGTGAGCGTAAACGGTATTGCAATGGTAGGAAACAAGGCATAGGGTTCATACTTTCACTAGTGCAAGTTCTCTCAACAATAATAACATAGATATATCATATAACAATCCCTCATCATGCAACAAAGAGTCACTCCAAAGCCACTGATAGCGGAGAACAAACAAAGAGATTATGGTAGGGTACGAAACACCTCAAAGTTATTCTTTCGGATCAATCTATTCAAGAGTTCGTACTAGAATAACACCTTAAGACACAAATCAACCAAAACCCTAATGTCACCTAGATACTCCATTGTCACCTCAAGTATCCGTGGGCATGATTATATGATATGCATCACACAATCTCAGATTCATCCAACCAACACAAAGTACTTCAAAGAGTGCCCCAAAGCTTCTACCGGAGAGTCAAGACGAAAACGTGTGCCAACCCCTATGCATAGGTTCATGGGCGGAACCCGCAAGTTGATCACCAAAACATACATCAAGTGGCACGTGATATCCCATTGTCATCACAGATAAGCACGGCAAGACATACATCAAGTGTTCTCAAATCTTTAAAGACTCAATCCAATAAGATAACTTCAGGAGGAAAACTCAGTTCATCACAAGAGAGTAGAGGGGGAGAAACATCATAAGATCCAACTATAATAGCAAAGCTCGCGATACATCAGGATCGTGCCATAGAGAGAACACAAGAGAGAGAGATCAAACACATAGCTACTAGTACATACCCTCAGCCCCGAGGGTGAACTACTCCCTCCTCGTCATGGAGAGCGCCGGGATGATGAAGATGGCCACCGATGAGGGATCCCCCTCCGGCAGGGTGCCGGAACGGGCTCCCGAGAGGTTTTTGGTGGCTACAGAGGCTTGCGGCAGCGGAACTCCCGATCTATCTTCTGTTTCGATGTTTTTAGGGTACGTAGGCCTATATAGGCGAAAGAAGTCGGTCGGGGGAACCTCGAGGGGCCCACGAGAGGGTAGGGCGCGCCCAGGGGGTGGGCGCGCCCCCTGTCTCGTGGCTTCCTTGATGCTCCCTTTACTTCAACTCCAAGTCTCCTAGGTCATAATCTTCCCAAAAATCACACTGCCGAAGGTTTCATTCCGTTTGTACTCCGTTTGATATTCCTTTTCTTCGAAATACTGAAACAGGCAATAAAACAACAATATGGGCCGGGCCTCCGTTTAGTAGGTTAGTCCCAAAAGTAATTTAAATGTGTATAATAAATCCCATAATCATACAAAACAGATAATAAAATAGTATGAATGCTTCATAAATTATAGATACGTTGGAGACGTATCAGCATCCCCAAACTTAGTTCCTGCTCGTCCTCGAGTAGGTAAATGATAAAAAAGAATTTATGAAGTGTGAATGCTAGAAGATGCACAAGTTTGATCAATGATGATTTCAATCACCTTTTCAAGCAAGATTATATGTCATAACAGTAGTTCATCTCATAAAACTTCTCACGATCAAGTAGCAAGCTATTCACATGTTAAAGCATAGACCATAAACTTTCTTGAAAACTAGCAAACTTCATTCTCAGTCATCAAACAATTGCAATTCATCTTATTTTCTGGAATAGCAAACTCCACATACTCAACTATCATATAGTCTTCTACAATTGCTAACACTCACGCAATACTAATGGTTATGGAGTTTCAATCGGACACTGAGAAAGATAGGGGCTTATAGTGTTGCCTCCCAACGTATTCACCTTTGGGTCATGTCAACAATAATAGTTCATGCTAACTTACATCCAATTGGATATATATATCAGGATCTTCCCAACACGAGGTGCTTGCCAAAGGATAAAATGAAAAAGCGAAAGGTGAAGATCACCTTGACTCTTGCATAAAGTAAAAGACATAAAGTAAAATATATGCCCTTCGCAGAGGGAAGCAAAGGTTGCCATGCGCTTTTAGGGTTGGATGCACAAAATCTTAATGCGAGTGAACGTCACTTTATATTGCCACTTGTATATGGACCTTTATTATGCAGTCCTCGCTTTTATTGCTTCCATAACAAGATCGTATAAAGCTATTTTCTTCACACCAAAAGATCATACATATTTAGAGAGCAACTTTTATTTCTTGCACCGATGACAACTTACTTGAAGGATCTTACTCAATCCATAGGTAGGTATGGTGGACTCTCATGGCAAAAACTGGGTTTAAGGATATTTGGAAGCACAAGTAGTATCTATACTTGGTGCATGGAATTTTGGCTAGCATGAGGGGAAAGGCAAGCTCAACATGTTTGAATGATCCATGACAATATACTTTAACTGAGATGTGAGAAAACATAACCCATTACGTTGTCTTCCTTGTCCAACATCAACTCTTTAGCATGCCATACTTAATGAGTGCTCACAATTATAAAAGATGTCTAGGGTAGTATATTTATATGTGGAATCTCTCTTCCTTAAATATTCTTTCATGAATTGTTCAAATGACCAATACAATGCTTGCTAACCTTCAATAAATTTACAACCTCTACTTCTTAGATGTGAAGTCATTACTCCCCATGGGATAAGCAAATGAGACATATATAATTTCAGATTTATGACAATCAACTCATTCAACAATTTACTCATAGGATATAAGTGAAGCACATGAGTAAATGGCAAACTACTCCAACAAGATATAAGAGAAGATCAATGAGTAGCTAAATAATTATGTAACTATGTGAAGACTCTCTCTCATTTAAGAATTTCAGATCTTGGTATTTCATTCAAACAGCAAGCAAAGCAAAATAAAATGACATTGCAAGGATAGCACAACTCATGTGAAGAAGCAAAAATTTAGGTTCAACCGATACTAACCGATAGTTCTTGAAGAAGAAAGGTGGGATGCCTACCGGGGCATCCCCAAGCTTAGATGCTTGAGACTTCTTGATATATTGTCTTGGGGTGCCTTGGGTATCCCCAAGCTTGAACTTTTGTGTCTCCTTAATTCCTCTCATATCATGGTTTCTCTTTTTATCAAAAGCTTCATCCACAACAACTCAACAAGAACTCATGAGATAGGTTAGTATAAACCAATGCAAAACCTTATCATTTTCTACTGTAACAAATCACTAAAATTATTATTCAACATTGCATACTAAATTCCTCTGCATATTTAATACTCCTATCCTCAAATAGAATCATTAAACAAGCAAACATACGCAAACAATGCAAACATAACAGCAATCTGCCAAAATAGTACAGTCTGTAAAGAATGCAAGAGTATCAATACTTCCCTAACTCCAAAAATTATGAGAAAAATATTACGCTGTAGAAGATTTATCAGAGCTCATTATAAAATAAGTTTCAACATTATATCATTCTCTGACTTTTCTAGGGAATTTTTGCAACAGCGGTAAACTTTCTGTTTTCAAACAGCAACATGTATACTAGCAAAATAAGCATGGCAAAGGCTATCCCTGACTTTTTTTTATTGAAACTAAAGATGCAAAACATTATTCTAAATAAAAGCAAGCAAATACTAACAAGAGAAAATGACGCTCCAAGCAAAACAAATATCATGTGGCGAATAAAAATATAGCTCCAAGTAAGGTTACCGATGGACGAAGACGAAAGAGGGGATGCCTCCCGGGGCATCCTCAATCTTAGGCTCTTGGCCATCCTTGAATATTGCCTTGGGGTGCCTTGGGCATCCCCAAGCTTAGGCTCTTGCCACTCCTTATTCCATAGTCCATCGAATCTTTACCCAAAACTTGAAAACTTCACAACACAAAACTCAACAGAAAACTCGTAAGCTCCGTTAGTATAAGAAAATAAAACCACCACTTAGGTACTGTAATGAACTCATTCTAAATTCATATTGGCGTAATATCTACTGTACCCAACTTATCTATGGTTCATATCCTCCGATACTACTCATAGATTCATCAAAACAAGCAAACACCACATAGAAAACAGAATTTGTCAAAAACAGAACAGTCTGTAGTAATCTATATCAAACGTATACTTCTGGAACTCCAAAAATCCTACCAAATTAGGAAGTCCTAAGCAATTTGTGTACCAATCCAGAGCAAAAAGAATCAGATCATAATCACGTTACTGTGAATTAACAAAACTAATTTACTGGGTGCAAAAGTTTCTAATTTTCAGCAGGATCAACACAACTATCACCGTAAGCTATCCTAAAGGTCTTACTTGGCACTTTATTGTAACAAAAGATATAAAACATGATTGCTACAGTAGCATAATCATGTGGACACACAAAAACAGTAAGGATAAATAATGGGTTGTCTCCCAACTAGCGCTTTTCTTTAATGCCTTTCTAGCTAGGCATGATAATGGCAATGATGCTCACATAAAAGATAAGAATTGAAGCATAACGGGAGCATCATGAAGCATATGACTAGCACATTTAAGTCTAACCCACTTCCTATGCATAGGGATTTTGTGGGAAAACAACTTATGGGAACAATAATCAACTAGCATAGGAAGGTAAAACAAGCATAACTTCAAGACTTTAAGCACATAGAGAGGAAACTTGATATTATTGCAATTCCTACAAGCATATGTTCCTCCCTCATAATAATTTTCAGTAGCATCATGAATAAATTCAACAATATAACCAGCACCTAAAGCATTCCTTCCATGATCTACAAGCATAGAATTTTTACTACTCTCCACATAAGCAAAATTCTTCTCATGAATAATAGTGGGAGCAAAGTCAACAAAATAATTATCATGTGAGGCATAATCCAATTGAAAACTAAAATCATGATGACAAGTTTCATGGTTATCATTATTCTTAATAGCATACAAGTCATCACAATAATCATCATAGATAGCAACTTTGTTCTCATAATCAATTGGAACCTCTTCCGAAATAGTGGAATCATCACTAAATAAAGTTGACACTCTTCCAAATCCACTTTCATGTTCATCACAATAAGATTCAACATCCTCCAAAATAGTGGGATCACTACTTCCTAAAGTTGACACTCTTCCAAACCCACTTTCATCAATATAATCATCATAAATAGGAGGCATGCTTTCATCATAATAAATTTTCTCATCAAAACTCGGGGGACTAAACATATCATATTCATCAAACATAGATTCCCCAAGCTTGTGGCTTTGCATATCATTAGCATCATGGATATTCAAGGAATTCATACTAACAACATTGCAATCATGCTCATCATTCACATAATTCATGCCAAGCATTCTATGTAATTCTTCCTCTAGCACTTGAGCACAATTTTCCTTTCCATCATACTCACAAAAGATATTAAAAAGATGAAGCGTATGAGACAAGCTTAACTCCATTTTTTTGTAGTTTTCTTTTATAAACTAAACTAGTGATAAAACAAGAAACAAAAATATTTGATTGCAAGATCTAATGATATACCTTCAAGAACTCACCTCCCCGGCAATGGCGCCAGAAAAGAGCTTGATGTCTACTACACAACCTTCTTCTTGTAGATGTTGTTGGGCCTGCAAGTGCACAGGTTTGTAGGACAGTAGCAAATTTCCCTCAAGTGGATGACCTAAGGTTTATCAATCCGTGGGAGGCGTAGAATGAAGATGGTCTCTCTCAAACAACCCTTCAACCAAATCACAAAGAGTCTCTTGTGTCCCCAACACACCCAAAACAACGGTAAATTGTATAGGTGCACTAGTTCGGCGAAGAGATGGTGATACAAGTGCAATATGGATGGTAGATAAAGGTTTTTGTAATCTGAAAATATAAAAACAGCAAGGTAACTAATGATAAAGGTGAGTGTAAACGGTATTGCAATGGTAGGAAACAAGGCATAGGGTTCATACTTTCACTAGTGCAAGTTCTCTCAACAATAATAACATAGATAGATCATATAACAATCCCTCAACATGCAACAAAGAGTCACTCCAAAGCCACTAATAGCGGAGAACAAACGAAGAGATTATGGTAGGGCACGAAACCACCTCAAAGTTATTCTTTCGGATCAATCTATTCAAGAGTTCGTACTAGAATAACACCTTAAGACACAAATCAACCAAAACCCTAATGTCACCTAGATACTCCATTGTCACCTCAAGTATCCGTGGGCATGATTATACGAGATGCATCACACAATCTCAGATTCATCCAACCAACACAAAGTACTTCAAAGAGTGCCCCAAAGCTTCTACCGGAGAGTCAAGACGAAAACGTGTGCCAACCCCTATGCATAGGTTCATGGGCGGAACCCGCAAGTTGATCACCAAAACATACATCAAGTGGCACGTGATATCCCATTGTCACCACAGATAAGCACGGCAAGACATACATCAAGTGTTCTCAAATCCTTAAAGACTCAATCCAATAAGATAACTTCAAGAGGAAAACTCAATTCATCACAAGAGAGTAGAGGGGGAGAAACATCATAAGATCCAACTATAATAGCAAAGCTCGCGATACATCAGGATCGTGCCATAGAGAGAACACGAGAGAGAGAGAGAGAGAGAGAGAGAGAGATCAAACACATAGCTACTGGTACATACCCTCAGCCCCGAGGGTGAACTACTCCCTCCTCATAATGGAGAGCGCCAGGATGATGAAGATGGCCACCGGTGAGGGATCCCCCCTCCGGTAGGGTATCAGAACGGGCTCCCGAGAGGTTTTTGGTGGCTACAGAGGCTTGCGGCGGCGGAACTCCCGATCTATCTTCTGTTTCGATGTTTTTAGGGTATGTAGGCTTATATAGGCGAAAGAAGTCGGTCGGGGGAGCATCGAGGGGCCCACGAGAGGGTAGGGCACGCCCAGGGGGTGGGCGCACCCCCCTGTCTTGTGGCTTCCTCGATGCTCCCTTTACTTCAACTCCAAGTCTCCTAGGTCATAATCTTCCCAAAAATCACGCTGCCGAAGGTTTCATTCTGCTTGGACTATGTTTGATATTCCTTTTCTTCGAAATACTGAAACAGGCAATAAAACAGCAATATGGGCTGGGCCTCCGGTTAGTAGGTTAGTCGCAAAAGTAATATAAAAGTGTATAATAAAGCCCATAATCATACAAAATAGATAATAAAATAGCATGAATGCTTCATAAATTATAGATACGTTGGAGACGTATCACTCTTCTTCCGCGCCCGCGGGGCCAGTCCCTCTCTGTCTCTCCATGCCCATGCACGTGCCACACCGTGTTCGTCGCGCCCGCCGTTGCCATCACGCTCGCCACAACCACCGCACCATTGTGCCCTGCGCGATGCACACCCTGGTCGCGCGTCACACTCTTGCTGGCTGCGCTCGCCCCGTCTGCTGTCGCCTATCCCTTCGCTCGCCCCGCTGTCACACCCCTGCCTCACGCCGCCTCCTGTCGCGGCCATCTTATGTCGGCTGCCCCCTCAGCCACGCCGGCTTGCATCTTTGCCCTCCACCGTCGGCCGCTCGCCTCGCCTGCTGCGTGCTTCTTCCTGCTACTATGCGCTGCTCTACCACTGGTACGCTGTTGCGCCATGCCCTCGACACCGCCGTGGACAAACGTGGCTGAGGGATTGTCAATGGAGTATGAGGAGGAGGTGGCGGATAAGGTGTGGAGAGGCAAGAAGTCTAGGGTGGCATCAGTTGGCTGTGGTGGAGGTGATTATGCGAGAAGGAGCCGGAGCGGAAGGAGAGGTCATAATTGGAAAGAATCACAAAAAAATCATAATCCTGAGATCTCATTCCAAAAAATGGTAATATCGATGGAGGGGTGATTTCCTTCAATAGGTGGAAAACATAGAAAATATTGATGTTATCAAGGAAAGGTAAAAATTTAGGAAAGTTAGGATTTTGAACTGATTTCTATGCAAATGGGGTTTTATTGTTTGGTAACATGATATCAGTACCTGCCCGTTTGTGACGTGTCTGATTAGGAAAGTTTGCAAATGTTAAGAAACTATTTATTGGGAGGAAAGTTTGTGACGTGTGTGTTATTTGTTTCCTAAAACAAATTTCACTAATGAGAGAAATCGATTGATTTAGATAAGTTAGGAAAGTTAGATTCAAATCTATTATTTGTTTCTTAAAAGTTTGTTATTTGTTCCCTAAGACAAATTGAACCAATAAAAGGAATCGATTGATATGAATAATTTAAGGAAGTTAGATCCGTGATTTGTTATACGTTAGGAAAGTCCTGGTTTTAATAAAGAGTGGAGAGAAAAATAAACCGATGAACCAGGATGGGAGGGGGTGGTGGGAGGAGAGAAGGAAAAAACCCAATGAAAATAAACCGTGGAGACTATTCACCAACTGCTCCATTAGGAGTAGAGATTGAAGAATTTGTTGCTTTTAAGGGTGCTTATGAAATTGCTTCTTTGATTGAAAAGTATGATGCTACTCTCTACAAATCTGGAAATTTTGCCATATTTAAATATTGTTATGATAATTATGATTCTAATGCCTATGTTAAACCATATATTGAGGACTCCTCCGCTATCCAAGAAGAGATTAATATTTTGTAGGAGTCTATGGAAGAACAAATTGATGAAACTGTGAGCTCATTGGATGAAAAAGATGATGAGGAGAGTGAAGAACAAAAGGAGGAAGAGCGGATTAGCTACCCGTGCCCACCTTCTCATGAGAGTAACTCTTCAACTCATACAATGTTTAATTCCCCTTTGTGCTTACCGAAGGATGATTGCTATGATGATTGTTATGATCCCGTTGATTCTCTTAAAATATCCCTTTTTGATGATGCTTGCTATGCTTGTGGCCAATATGCCAATATGAATTATGCTTATGGAGATGAACTTGCTATAGTTCCTTATGTTAAAAATGAAATTGTTGCTATTGCACCCACGCATGATAGTACTATTATCTTTTTGAATTCTCCCGATGACACTATATCGGAGAAGTTTGCCCTTATTAAGGATTATATTGATGGGTTGCGTTTTACTACTACACATGATGATTTTGATAGATATAATATGCATGTGCTTGCTACTCCTACTTGCAGTTATTATGAGATAGGAACTATATCTCCACCTCTCTATGTTTCCAATATGATAGAATTGCAAGAAACTGCTTATACTATGCATTGACCTTTACTATGTGAGCATGAGTTGTTCTTTTACGACATGCCGATGCATAGGAAGAGAGTTAGACTTCGTTGTTGCATGGTATATGTTACTTTGTGCTCACTACTAAAATATAAATCACTGTTAATTAAAATTGGCTTTGATATACCTTGGGATCTGGGTGGATTCATTACTTGAGCACTATATGCCTAGCTTAATGACTTTAAATAAAGTGCTGACAGGGAGACAACCCGGAAGTTTTAGAGAGTCATTTATTTCTGTTGAGTGCTTTTATATAGTTTAAAAACAAAAAAATAAAGAGGGGAACCCAAAACTTTTCAAAAAGGAAAGTGAAAGTGAGAAAGACAAGCATTGTTGAAGTGGGAGAGCTCCTTGAACTTTGTTCATGCTCTCGGAAACTTTGTGAATCTGGATTACAGAAACTTTTCATCAAAACTAATTATCCCCTTGTACAACATACATAGAACTCAGTGCTTAAGGACGGTTCCAGTGAGACAACCCACCATGTACTCCTACATGGCCTCTCACCGCTACCTTTACCAAATCGTGTTCACACACACTTCAGTCTCAGCATCAGAACATAGAACTGCACTCCAATTCATTCCCAATGAATCAGACCTAACACAACTCTAAGCAATAGCAGGCATGGCATGGTACGAACACAACATGGCTCAATCAACTCCTACACATGCTAGTGGGTTTCAACTATTTACTGTGGCAATGACAGGTCATACAGAGGAATGGGTTCAACTATCGCAGCACAAAGTAGCAGATGAATCGTTGTTGTCCTAATGCAATAACTGAGAGCAGGAGCGAGAGAGTAGGATTGTATCGGAATGAACAAGGGGGTTTGCTTGCCTGGTAGATCATAAGAGGGGGCACTGCTCCTCAGACAGGTACTCTGGAACGGACTCCGGGGCAGGACCTATCGAGAAGGAACGATGTCGGAAATCAATACACAAGCATATGCAACAATATGATGCATGAACATGGCATGTAGATGTGATGGTGTTCGAGCTAATGCAACTAGCATTCATTTGATTGAAGTTCATTTGAACCAAGAGTTCAAATGCAACTCCAATTTAAGCTCTTATAAATGCCATTTACATGTTTTCACTTATACAGTAGGTATAAGTTGGTTTGTCACGCATGAAACTAGTACAGATGGAAAGATTGCATTTTTCTGATAATTTTTCATATATAAATTATTTCAATCTGAGCTACGGTTGAATTTCTATGATTTTTTGAAGTTTATAGCATTTTTTGGAACTTCCTGATTTAATTTAAATCCAGAAAATGGATAACTGCGTCAGCATGACATCATGCCTGCGTCAGCAGGTCAACGGTGTTGACCATGTCAAATCTGACGTGTGGGGTCCACACGTCAGTGACTCAGGGTTAAACATGGGTTAGTTTAAGCCTAATTAAAAGATTAGGGGCGCCAGGGCCCACTATCAGCGTCAGGGGGTTAGGTTAGGTGGTGATTAGCTTAAGCTAATCACCTGACGAGCCGGACCCACCTGACAGGCCGGCGCGGCAAAGCGGTCAACCCCACCGGCGTTAAGCCGCCGGCGAGGCCCAAGACGGCGGAGCGCCGCGGAAATAGGCTATGGTGCCCCGTTCGCAGCGTGGTTGGGCTCGTTCGAGAGCCCAGACCAGCGCGCGTCAGGCGGTGGTGCCAGCCGGGCCTGGGGTGGCCGGAGGCGACAGTGAGGAGCTCGGCCGCGGTGGCTAGAGCTCGGGTGAGGCGCAAGCGGCGCTGTGGTGTGCGTGCGGGAGAGCCGGAGTGCTGGTGTGTGCGTGCGTGATGCGGCGAGGGCGATGGACACGCCCGGTGGACCAAATGGTCGTCGGAGGCGCGTCGGCGGCGAGCGCAGGCTGTGGCGGGTGCGGTCGAGCTAGGTGTAGTCGCTACGGCATGCGAGGAGGAGAACCGAGAGGGGGAGAACGGCCAGTAGCTCACAGCGGTCACGACGAACGGGTCGGCGAGGTTGGGGAGGAACCGGAGCGGTCGTAGCGGCAAAGGGGATCTCCGACGACCCAAGGAGGAAGAAGGGGTCGGGGACGACGTTGCAGGGTGCTTCCGCTCGCATGGCTTGGCGGGGAGGACGATGACATCGTGACGGAGCTCGGGGACATGTCGGTGAGGCGAGGGGAGCACAGTGGCCGCGGTGGTGCTCGTCGGCGCACTCCGGCTCATTCGGGCGGCCGCGAGGGAGAGAACAGACGAGAGGAGTGGAGGAGTGGATAGGCCAGGGAGGTCGGAGCGGCGCCGAGGAGAGACATCGCGGCGTCGCGCTGGCAGGGGAGGCAGGCAGGCGAACTGGTGGTGTGGCGCTCTGCCCGTGCGCGCGCGTTGGGCACGCGCCCGTCCTTCTGTCGAGGAGGAAGACAACAGAGGAGGGGGGCCAGGTGGGCTGGGCTGGCCAACTGGGCCGGCCAGGCCGCACAGTGCTGGGCCAGACGGCTGCAGGTAAGCGCCAGGTAGGTTTTTCCCATTTCTTTTTCTTTTCTATTTTCTGACATTTGTTTTGATTTAATAAAAATACTAAATCATTTTATTTTCTTATGCCAATTTTTGCAGGAGCTAGTGGTATTATTCCAGAGCTCCTCAACAAATGGCATAATTTTTTGACATGTATTATATATAACATATATAAATCCAATGCAAATAATTATGCATTAATTCCAAATGCCCAAACTAAATACTTATGAGCTCCTAAAAATATTGGTTTGATTTTTATCTTTGTCCAATATTTTCAGAGAGCAACATGAGCATTTTCTTGGACCTTTTTGGAGCACTTTTTATTTGGGTCATTTCCAGAGATGATTCTGAGGGTTTCACATATCCCCATTTCAAATTTAAATGGAATTTAAACATGATGCACACATGACTAGCTAGCCTTGAGCATACCAGAACTAGGGATGTGACAACTCGCCCCCACTTGTAAGAATCTCGTCCCGAGATTCAGGGGTCGATGGAAAGAAAGCGGGGTACTCCAGTCGAAGACGATCTTCTTGCTCCCAAGTAGCTTCTCTCTCGGAATGATGAGACCACTGAACCTTGAGAAACTTGATGTTATGACGTCGAGTGACACACTCTGCTTGATCAAGAATGCAAACTGGATACTCTCGATATGTGAGGTTATCTTGGAGATCAAGTGTTTCGTGGTCCATTCCTCGGATAGGATCCGAGAAGCAACGCCTGAGTTGAGAGACGTGGAAGACATCATGGACTCGAGAAAGATGTGGGGGTAGTTCCAACTGGTAGGCAACCTCTCCTTGTTTAGCGAGAATGCTAAAACGACCAATGTAACGAGGAGCCAACTTGCCCTTGATACCGAAACGATGGGTAACCTTCAAAGGAGTAACCCGAAGGTAAGCTTTGTCGCCAACTTCATAAGTCATATCCTTATGATGACGATCATACTGGCTCTTTTGACGAGACTGGGCTGTTTTCAAATTCTCACGAATGATGCGAACTTGCTCTTCTGCCTCTTGGATCATGTCCGGTCCAAAGAATTGTCTTTCACCGGTTTCTGACCAGTTCAAAGGTGTTTGACATCTTTGTCCATAGAGTATCTCAAAAGGAGCTTTCTTGAGGCTGGATTGATAGCTATTGTTATAAGCAAACTCGGCAAAAGGAAGACATTTCTCCCAATCCATACCAAATGAGATAACGCAAGCTCTAAGCATGTCTTCGAGAATTTGATTGACCCGTTCCACCTGACCACTCGACTGAGGGTGGAAAGCGGTACTGAAGGAGAGATGGGTTCCCATGGCAGTTTGGAAACTATCCCAGAAATGAGAAGTGAAAAGACTGCCACGGTCTGAATTGATCTCTAGTGGAACACCATGAAGTGACACTATTCGAGAAATATATAAGTCAGCGAGCTGACTAGTAGTGATACTCTCTCGAACAGGTAGAAAGTGCGCCACTTTGGAGAGACGATAAATGACTACGAAGATAGCATTATTCCCTCTTTTGGTCCTGGGAAAACCGGTAATGAAGTCCATACCAACTTTATCCCATTTCCACTCAGGAATAGCTAAAGGCTGAAGGGTGCCAGCAGGTCTTTGATGCTCTGCCTTAACGCGATGACAAATGTCACAGTTAGCAATGAACCGAGCAATTTCTCTCTTCATCCTAGTTCACCAGAACCTCTGGCGTAGGTCCTGATACATCCTAGTACTACCGGGATGAATCGTGAGAGGAGATTCATGCGCCTCCTTAAGAATCAATTGTCGCAGATGTTGATTCTTGGGAACCACCACGCGATTCTCAAAGAAAACAACACCACGACTATCCATAGAGAAACATCCACCAACTCCCTTCTTAATGTTTCTCTCGATGTGGATAACACCCTTATCAAACTTCTGGTCAGTAATGATCTGATCCTCGAGGGTAGGTTTTTCCACCAAGGTAGAAAGGAATCCGTGAGGGGCAATGTGAAGGTTAAGCTTACAAAATTCCTCATGGAGAAGTGGTTGGCCCTGCCGCAACATGAGATTGTTGCAATAGGATTTACGACTTAGCGCATCAGCCATGACATTGGCTTTGCCTGGAGTGTAAGTAATCCCTAGATCATAATCTGAGATCACTTCCAACCAACGTCTTTGCCTAAGGTTCAAATCTGGTTGGGTGAAGATATACTTGAGACTCTGGTGATCGTTGTAGATCTCGCAACGTTTACCAAGAATGTAATGTCGCCAGGTCTTGAGTGCATAGACTACGGCTGCAAGCTCTAGATCATGTGTAGGATAATTCTCCTCATGTGGATGCAACTATCGAGTTGCATAGGCAATCACATGACGATCCTGCATAAGAATGCAACCTAGTCCCTGTCGTGAGGCGTCGCAGTAGATAACAAAGTCTTTAGTGAAATCCGGTGGCACAAGTATGGGAGCAGAAGTCAGGCGTCTTTTTAGTTCCTGAAAACTGTACTCACACTGTGGGGACCACTCAAACTTTTTATCCTTCTTGAGAAGTTCCGTGAGGGGTTTGGCTACTTTGGAGAAGTTTTCAACAAAGCGGCAACAATAGCTAGCTAGAGCAAGGAAACTTCTAACTTGTTTGACTGTTTCAGGTGGAGTCCAATCAAGAACGGCCTTAACTCTCTTGGGGTTGACAGCAATGCCCTTACCAGAGATTACGTGGCCTAGGTAGGTCACTTCTGGCAACCAAAATTCACACTTGGAGAACTTGGCATAAAGGCGGCGCTCTCTGAGTTTTTCTAACACAAGTCTAAGATGTTCGGCATGCTCTTCCTCGTTCTTCGAGTAAATAAGGATATCATCGAGGTAAACCACGACGAACTTATCTAAGTACTCCATGAAGATTGAGTTCATCTAGCGGGAGAAAGTGGCTGGGGCGTTGGTTAGACCAAAGGACATGACGGTGTACTCGTACTGGCCATAACGAGTGACAAATGCTGTCTTGGGAATGTCCCCATTTCTAATCTTGATTTGGTGGTAGCCTAACCTCAAATCCATCTTGGAGAAGACTGACGATCCAGCGAGCTGATCATACAGGTCGTTGATCCTAGGAAGTGGATATTTGTTGTTTATTGTGACCAAATTAACGGGACGATAATCTACAACCATCCGGTCCGTACCATCCTTCTTCTTGACAAAGAGGACGGGGCAAGCCCAAGGAGAAGAACAAGGACGGATGAAACCCTTTTGCAAGGACTCATCAAGTTGTTTCTTAAGCTCAGCTAGTTCTAAGGGTGCCATTTTGTAAGGTCTCCTAGAGATTGGAGCGGTTCCTGGGATAAGATCTATGACGAACTCTACATCTCTGTCAGGTGGAACACCTGGCAGTTCCTCTGGAAAGACATCCGGAAAGTCACGGACTACCGGGATATCTTCAAGGTCAGGGAGAGGGCTGGCATTAAGAGAATAGAGTTGGCGCTTTGCAACTCTGGTGGAGACAGTGACTATCTTGCCAGATGGGTTTGTAAGCTGAACATACCTGGTGTAACAATCAATCTTGGCATGATGAGCTGTCATCCAGTCCATACCCAAGATGGTGTTAATATCTGAGGACTTGAGGGCTACAAGTGATGCAAGAAATACAAGTCTATCAACAAGGATTTCATTACCATAGCTGATTCTGGTAGTTTGCCATCTAGACCCTGCGGTTTGGATTTCAAGTGGCGTTGGCATGTCACAAAATGACATGTCGTGCAAACGAGCATAGCCTTCAGAGATGAAGGAGTGAGATGCTCTAGTATCGAACAGAACCGATGCTGGGTGACAATTGACAAGGAGTGTACCAAGAACGACATCCGGATCATCATGATCGTCTTTAGCTGAGACGTGATGCACACGTCCATGTTTAGTGCGAGATGGCTTGGCACTGATCGTCTTGCTTGATGGCTTGACACAGCCAACAGACTTCTCGGGCTGGGGTGGAACATAACTAGTCTGAGAGCAGTCACGTGCATAGTGTCCTGGCTTCCCGCATGTGAAGCAAGTCCCTGAGGTTGGACGTGGTCCCGCACTGACAAGCGGTCTACCAGTAGGCCTGGGTGGAACATACGACTGAGCTGGGGGAGGCACCATGTAAGATGGTCTTGGTGAATATCCGGAAGGAAGAGTGGAGTTTGGAACCCAAATCCGGCGCTTCTGAGAACTAGAAACGGAAGAAGATCCCAAATCACGGGTGTGCTTACGAGACTCCTCGTAAGTGAGCTGAGCTGTCTCTGCATTAATGGCCTTGTTCACAAGGGCTAGAATGTATCACAATGATGCAGGTGGAGATCACGACGCAACTTGGGGTTGAGACCCTTTCGGAACCTAGCCTGCTTCTTGGCGTCCGTGGACACCTCTTTTGAAGCGTAGCGGGCAAGGTTCTCAAACTCTCTACTGTAAGAATCAACAACCATCTTACTCTGGGTGAAACTACAAAACTCTTCTCTCTTGCGATCAATGAGGGCCTGGGGAATGTGATGCTCGCGAAAAGCCTCAATGAAATCCCTCCAGGTAGGAATCTGGCCAGCTGGAAGCATAGCCTCATAGTTCTGCCACCAAAGACTAGTAGGACCTTCCAGGTGGTATGTAGCATAGGTGAACTTATCATCTTCAGCTACGTTCACGGAACACAGCTTATGAGTGATGCTACGGAGCCAGTCATCTGCATCGAGTGGCTCAATAGAATGATGAAAGGTGGGTGGGTGCAAGCGAATGAAGTCATGAATGGTTGCAGACCCTTTGAACTGATGTGCGGTGTTCTCCTCAATACGTGCCAACAGGCGGTTAGACTCATGCTTGTTCCTCTCCATCTCTAGCATGAACTCTGCCAACAAAGGCTGGTCGGGAGGATCCTCATCCCTACCATCTCCGTGGTTCTGGCTACGAGCAACAGAACTTGATGACATCCTGAGAAATGAAACCAAGGACGGAATCAACATCAACTATAGGCTATAGAATGTAGGATAAGGAAATTAGTAACTCTCGAACTCCTAGGGCAATTCCGGCAGTATAACGGCAGTAAAATGCTCAAAATGGGACATCTTGCTAAAAAGGAGTAGTACAACAACTCAACATCACCAGTCAAGGTTCTGAGATAATACTAAACATGCTATACCGGAAGTACTCGAAAACTGGGATATGACTCTGATCAACCAATCCTATGGGACTACGGAGTAGTAACACGTGATCCTGATAGACGGAAGAGAAAGCCTAGTTCCTTAACCCCGTAGGAAAGGTAGGATGACTCAGATCAGAAGGCCATGAGGTATAAGGAGTAAAAAGAGCCTTACGTTCCTTCCCACAATCAATTCCCTTACATAACTAAAGAATTTCTAGACTCAACTTCGACCAGTTTGGCTTGATAATCCTATAAGCAGTCAGGCTCTGATACCAAAGCCATCAGGACCCTGATTCTATGCCACACCGATCTAGCATGTAGCACCTCATATCACTTTGCGGCCTCACTCACGGTATTCCCACGGGTGTCGCCTTACCATGTCCGGGACCGTTTGCGCCTTTTGGTACACGTATATGATAGTGTTGCTAGCATCCATATGACAAGAATCCAGGCTGACATGGCTAGTCATGAGCCCGAAGTGGCACTAACTTACAGGGACAGGCATACATGACCCAACATTGAACGTGTCGGTCATCAGCGAGTGAATCCGGGCTATAGCAACTGGGCTAGCAGGACTCCGGTAAACCGGGCTGTAGCAGACTAACAGGACTCCGGTAGACACCGCGTGACATTTCCCCGAAGGGACAGACACAGGAACGAAGAAGGACACATGCCGACCAGCCTAAGTGTTCCGGAGCAGTAGCAAGCTACCAGGGCTCAGTGAAAGCACTAGGAGACATTTCCCGGTAAGAGAGGCTACTAAGGATAAACAACTAGATAGTCAGATCCCACACATAGCAATACACATTACACGTACGCATAACATGCAAGTATGTGCTGTACAACATGGCATCACAACATAACTCAACAACTCATATAGATAAAGGCTCAGAAGAGCCATCATAGCATTTATTACAAGCAGGGGTCACATGACCCAACATTCAGAGCAATCAAGCAACAAACGGAAGCATTACATGTCTGAGTACAGACATCTACAAATGAAAAAGGCTGAAGAGCCTGACTATCTACAACATCCGATCAAGATCGTAGCTGAGGTACAAGCTAGTTGTCGAAGTCCATGGAAACTAGTAAGACCGAAGTCTTAGCTGCAAAAACATAAATAAAGCAACATGAGTACAAAGGTACCCAGCAAGACTTACATCAAATCCTATCATACATGCATTTGTATCAAGAGGGTATTGCGGGGTTTAGTTGCAGCAAGCCAGCTTTGACTCAGTGGCTATCATGTTCCACGACTTCCAGAACTTCTTTGAGGTGATATGGCGCACACGAGTCCACTAATCACCACACAATACACTACTATGGATTCATCCCCGTCTCCCTACGAGAAGGCCATCCATAGCACTCACACTTGTCTTGAGCATTTTAGAGTATCCACTTCAAGTTGTCTATGTACCATGTAAGCATCCAAGAAGTCCATAACCGCGGACCCGACTATTCAAATAGATCATGTTAACCCTGCAGGGGTGTACTTCTTCACACACGCTCTCGCCACTTACCGCCATGTACACGTCATGTATCTTGGCAACCTTCAAGCGGAAGCCTGGCAAGGGTGTCGGCCATGACCTGACTAACCACACAAGACTCTAGCCCAGGTTTATCGCCTATTCGGGTTCCATCCGCAAGGAGATCCGGCCGGGGTGTCGCTCACGGCCCCAAACGATGTGTTCAGGGTTCCCGAGCCCACCATCTGGGTGCCACTCGGTACACCAGGCCACGTGTGCCTAGTCTGTTCCAAGCCCACCCTGCCGGGTGCCACTTGGTAGAAAAATAGCACTACCTACAAACACCAGAAACTAGTTGCGACTCCTGGACAGAGATCAAGTTCGTTAATAAGTCGAGAGGGGTGAGTTACCGGAACCCAATGTGTGGTAGTATCTAGTCATTGGACAACATACATAGAACTCAGTGCTTAAGGACGGCTCCAGTGAGACAACCCACCATGTACTCCTACATGGCCTCTCACCGCTACCTTTACCAAATCGTGTTCACACACTTCACTCTCAGCATCAGAACATAGAACTGCACTCCAATTCATTCCCAATGAATTAGACCTGACACAACTCTAAGCAATAGCAGGCATGGCATGGTAGGAACACAACATGGCTCAATCAACTCCTACACATGCTAGTGGGTTTCAACTATTTACTGTGGCAATGACAGGTCATGCAGAGGAATGGGTTCAACTACCGCAGCACAAAGTAGCAGATGAATCGTTGTTGTCCTAATGCAATAACTGAGAGCAGGAGCAAGAGAGTAGGATTGTATCAGAATGAACAAGGGGGTTTGCTTGCCTGGTAGATCATAAGAGGGGGCACTGCTCCTCAGACAGGTACTCTGGAACGGACTCCGGAGCAGGACCTATCAAGAAGGAACGGTGTCGGAAATCAACACACAAGCATATGCAACAATATGATGCATGAACATGGCATGTAGATGTGATGCTGTTTGAGCTAATGCAACTAGCATTCATTTGATTGAAGTTCATTTGAACCAAGAGTTCAAATGCAACTCCAAATTAAGCTCTTATAAATGCCATTTACATGTTTTCACTTATACAGTAGGTATAAGTTGGTTTGTCATGCATGAAACTAGTATAGATGGAAAGATTGCATTTTTCTGATAATTTTTCATATATAAATTATTTCAATATGAGCTACGGTTGAATTTCTTTGATTTTTTGAAGTTTATAGCATTTTCGGGAATTTCCTGATTTAATTTAAATCCAGAAAATGGATAACTGTGTCAGCATGATGTCATGCCTGCGTCAGCAGGTCAACGGTGCTGACCAGGTCAAATCTGACGTGTGGGGTCCACACGTCAGTGACTCAGGGTTAAACAGGGGTTAGTTTAAGCCTAATTAAAAGATTAGGGGCGCCAGGGCCCACTATCAGCGTCAGGGGGTTAGGTTAGGTGGTGATTAGCTTAAGCTAATCACCTGACGAGCCAGACCCACCTGACAGGCCGGCGCGGTCAAAGCGGTCAACCCCACCGGTGTTAAGCCGCCGGCGAGGCCCGAGACGGTGGAGCGCCGCGGAAACAGGCTATGGTGCCCCGTTTGCAGCGTGGTTGGGCTCGTTCGAGAGCCCAGACCAGCGCGCGTCAGGCGGTGGTGCCAGCCGGGCCTGGGGTGGCCGAAGGCGACAGCGAGGAGCTCGGCCGCGGTGGCTGGAGCTCGGGTGAGGCGTGAGCGGCACCGTGGTGCGCGTGCGGGAGAGCTGGAGTGCTGGTGTGTGCGTGCGTGATGCGGCGAGGGCGATGGACACGCCCGGTGGACCAAATGGTCGCCGGAGGCACGTCGGCGGCGAGCGCAGGCGGCGGCGGGTGCGGTCGATCTAGGTGCAGTCGCTACGGCATGCGAGGAGGAGAACGGAGAGGGGGAGAACGGCCAGTAGCTCACATCGGTCACGACGAACTGGTCGGCGAGGTCGGGGAGGAACCGGAGCGGTCGTAGCGGCGAAGGAGATCTCCGGTGACCCGAGGAGGAAGAAGGGGTCGGGGACGATGCTGCAGGGCGCTTTCGCTCACGTGGCTTGGCGTGGAGGACGATGACATCGTGACGGAGCTCGGGGACACGTCGGTGAGGCGAGGGGAGCACGGTGGCCGCGGTGGTGCTCGTCGGCGCACTCCGGCTCGTTTGGGCGGCCGTGAGGGAGAGAACAGACGAGAGGAGTGGAGGAGTGGATAGGCCAGGGAGGTCGGGGCGGCGCCGAGGAGAGACATCGCGGCGTCGCGCTGGCAGGGGAGGCAGGCAGGCGAGCTGGTGGCGTGGCGCTCTGCCCGTGCGCGCGCCTGTCCTCCTGTTGAGGAGGAAGACGACAGAGGAGGGGGGCCACATGGGCTGGGCTGGCTAACTGGGCCGGCTAGGCCGCACAGTGCTGGGCCAGACGGCTGCAGGTAAGCGCCAGGTAGGGTTTTCCCATTTCTTTTTCTTTTCTATTTTTTGACATTTGTTTTGATTTAATAAAAATACTAAATCATTTTATTTTCTTATGCCAATTTTTGCTGGAGCTAGTGGTATTATTCGAGAGCTCCTCGACAAATGGCATAATTTTTGGACATGTATTATATATATAACATATATAAATCCAATGCAAATAATTATGCATTAATTCCAAATAACCAAACTAAATACTTATGAGCTCCTAAAAATATTGGTTTGATTTTTATCTCTGTCCAATATTTTCAGAGAGCAACATGAGCATTTTCTTGGACCTTTTTGGAGCACTTTTTATTTGGGTCATTTCCAGAGATGATTATGAGGGTTTCACATATCCCCATTTCAAATTTAAATGGAATTTAAACATGATGCACACATGACTAGCTAGCCTTGAGCATACCAGAACTAGGGATGTCACACCCCTGCCCCCGTATATAAAGGAGCAAGGGGGGAGGCCGGCCGGCCCTTGGGGCGTGCCAAGGAGAGGAGGAGTCGTCCTCCTAGTAGGATTAGGACTCCTCCTTTCCTAGTCCAACTAGGAGGGGGAAGGGGGAAGGAAGGAGAGGGAGAGGGAGAGGGATAGGGAAAGAGGGGTCACGCCCCCTTCCCCTAGTCCAATTCAGACTGCCCTTGGAGGGGCACCTCCTGGGCTGCTGCCCTCTCTCTCCCCTAAGGCCCACTAAGGCCCAATACTTCCCCGGGGGGTTCCGGTAACCACTCCGGCACTCCAGTTTTCTCCGAAATCACCCGAAACACTTCCGGTGTCCGAATATAGCCGTCCAATATATCAATCTTTATGTCTCGACCATTTTGAGACTCCTCGTCATGTCCGTGATCACATTTGGGACTCCGAACTACCTTCGGTACATCAAAACACATAAACTCATAATACCAATCGTCATCGAACGTTAAGCGTGCGGACCCTATGGGTTCGAGAACTATGTAGATATGACCGAGACACGTCTCCTGTCAATAACCAATAGAAGAACCTGGATGCTCATATTGGTTCCTACATATTCTACGAAGATCTTTATCGGTCAAACCGCATAACAACATATGTTGTTCCCTTTGTCATCGGTATGTTACTTGCCCGAGATTCGATCATCGGTATCTCAATACCTAGTTCAATCTCGTTACCGACAAGTCTCTTTACTCGTTCCATAATACTTCATCCCGCAACTAAATCATTAGTCACAATGCTTACAAGGCTTATAGTGATGAGTATCACCGAGAGGTCCCAGAGATACCTCTCCGAAACACAGAGTGACAAATCCTAATCTCGATCTATGCCAGCCCAACAAACACCTTTGGAGACACCTGTAGAGCACCTTTATAATTACCCTTTTAAGTTGTGATGTTTGGTAGCACACAAAGTGTTCCTTCGGTATTCAGGAGTTGCATAATCTCATAGTCTGAGGAACTTGTATAACTCATGAAGAAAGCAGTAGCAATGAAGCTAACACGATCATAATGCTAAGCTAACACATGGGTCATGTCCATCACATCATTCTCCTAATGATGTGATCCCGTTCATCAAATGACAACACATGTCTATGGTTAGGAAACATAACCGTCTTTGATTAACGAGCTAGTCAAGTAAAGGCATACTAGGGACTATAGTTTTTATCTATGTATTCACACATGTACTAAGTTTCCGGTTAATACAATTCTAGCATGAATAATAAACATTTATCATGAATTAAGGAAATAAATAATAACTTTTTATTGCCTCTAGGGCATATTTCCTTCAGCTAGCATCATATAGGTTGTTCACCTGCTTACATATCTAGACAACCTATTTGTTGCTAACTCTAATTTGTTAAGAAAAGCTAAAAATTGGTAGTTGCCTATTCACCGCCCCTCTAGTCAACCATATCAATCATTTCAGTTGGTATCAGAGCCTTGTCTCTTTATTAAGGGTTTCACCACCCAAAGAGTATGGTTGGCGAAGAGGAGGAAGTGCTCGAGGCCATGGAGTTGAACTCGATCACCTAAGACAACTTAAATGAAGCGATGGCTTCACTTAAGACGTCTATGACAGCCAAGGTCATGTCCATGCTAAAAGAATTACTTGAGGGGTTGAAATCTACTCCCGATCCGTTGCTTGTGGTTAATCCCACCGCATCAGAGTCGGAGGCCAAGTCCAGCAAGGAAGTGGATAAAGGTACCCAAACCTTCTCCCCTCAAAACAAGAATGGGAAGGGAACCTTTGCCTCGGTTCTCCCTCCCCCGGTCTATGGAGGACCGGTCCCTACACCACATATTAACAACCTTGGTCCTCCTCCTAAGCTTGTAAAGGGTGAGTTTGCTAATTGGTTTTTTCGCACCAAGTCTCATTTGAATCACAGCTCAATGAATCTTTGGAGAATCATCGAGCAAGGCTTCTACGTGCATGATCCAAACAACCTCACTCCAAGAGAAGAGGCGGACAATCAATAAATCACTCCGCATTGTTCATCCTTCAATCCGTGGTGCCTCCCGGAGACCTATCTCACTTGCATCCTTTCTCCCATGCAAAGGATTGTTGGGAACACATCATAACTTTGTACAAGGGAAGCTCAAGCATTCAACGATCCAACTTTGAGGTGGTTCTTGATGAGGCCGATGAATTTTTGATGAATGAATATGAGGACCCTCATGACCTCTACCGGAGATTGACAACTCTCGCGGTTGCTCTTCAAGATCATGGGAGCAAGGATACGGATGACAATTGGATCAAAACAAGTTTCTCAAGGCCATCATGCCATTCAACAAGGCCATGTCCTCCGTGATTTGTCAAAGGCCAAATTTCCACACCTTGTCCTCAAGTGAAGTGTTGGATGAGTTTATTGCCATGAACATCATGAACAAGACCGCCAACAATGCTCTAGCTCTTGTTTGGTCAAAGAAGGCCTCTCCCAACCTTGCCTTGAAGGCTAGGGCCATTCTAGAAGAAGAAGAGGAGGAAGAAGAAGAAGAGAGTTGACCCGAAGACACCAAATATGTTACCACAAGCACATGGCTCTTGCGTCAAGGCAATTTTAGGGCAACAAGAGGAACTCAAGGCCCTGCTTCTCCAAGAACAAGTCAAGTGATTCATAGAGCAAGCAATGAGTGCGGACTTGCTACAACTGTGGCAATGTGAGTCACTTTATGACGGATTGTCCCTATGAGAAAAGGAAGGACAATGGTGGCAAGCTCATTCGCAAAGACAAAGCCAAGTCCTTTCCAAACAAGAACAACTTCACCAAGACGATACCTCAAAAGGGCCTGGCGGCACATGAAGAGTACACCTCCGATGATGCTGACGAAGATACAAGTGGTGAAGGAATGTTAACAGCAACCGTGGCCATTGCCACATCTTCCCCTTCCAAGGTGTCTCTCTTCGGAGCCCCCAATGAGAACCTCATTGCCAAGTGCCTCATGGCCAAAGGTATAAACAAGGTAACCCCCACCATCAAAACCACCATCACTACTACTCCCTCCTTGTTAGATTATGTAGATGATAGTGATGTGGTGAAAGTTGATGAGAATGAGTTTGACAAGTTCTTGAACAAGCTCAAGGGTGAAACCAAGAAGCACTTTGTTGCTCTATTGGAACAACCTGGTGAGTCCAATGATGTCATTGAGTCTCTTGAGGACATGATCTCCAAGTTGGAGGGGCATAGTCGTGATTATGCAGATGAGATTGCGGATCTTTCCATTGCTCTTGAGGAAGAGCGAGGACATCGTTTGACTCTTGAGGAGTCACACAATGTTGTTCTTGCTAAATTGCAAAAAGATCATGATCATGCTAATGTTATTACTCGTGTGCTTAAATTTGAGAAAGTTGCACTTGGGATTGGCTACCTCCTTTCCGGTTTATAGGGCTCAATTCAGAAATCTCACCAACCAAGGTAGATGGTGAGTGGAAGAATAATTCTTTTAGTTCGCAAAAGCACTCAATTAATGCACTCGTTTTCATCAAAAGATTGTGTTTACCAATAATTAATTGCAATGCATGTATGCATAAAGTACATGCATTGGATAATTTTCTCTTAATTTTTGCATGCAATGATTTAGTGCACCTTGAAATCTGAACATGTGATGGGGAACAATAAAATTGAGACTTATAAAATAGGAAACCTAAAATTTTGAGATAAGCCCTATAAACCGGAAAGGAGGGAGTATACGGCACACGGTTTATACATGTTGTTTGTGTTAGGTATTACAACTTCACACACGATTTCCGCACCAAACCATGTGAGAAGACAACATAGGTGAGACACCATTGTCATGACATAACCATATGTGATGTACTACCCTGTACATATGGGGATGCAATAATTGAGTTATAATAATACTTAGGGTAAACAGCCACTCTGCGGATACCCGTCAGAAAATAAAAACAGTCGCTCTTCAGATAGAGATGGCGGCGACGATCGAGGCAGCGGCTACCGGATAAGAGGTCAATCCTCGGTCGGTGGCGGTGTCATAGGAGGTCAATCCTTGGTCTGTGGTGGGAGATAGGAGGAGCTCATCCATCAAGGGCGGTGGCGGCATGATTCGAGCACATCCATCACGGTCGATGGCGGGATAGTGGAGCTTGAACTTCAGGCTGTTGCCCCACTAAGCTTTGCTACTCGACCCTGCTGTCTCGATGTGCTACCGCATCGCGCTTCTCTGTCTGTTGGGTGGAGGTCGCCGTGCGGCTAATTAATTAAGGCATTCTTCCGTTGAGTGGCTTAATTAAGGTATTCAATTCATAAGGGTAGTGTTGTAGTACTCTGCGTGTAATTGAATGGCCATTAATTTTTGTCATTGCATGGCTGGATAACAATATGGAGCACCCTCAGTAATTATGAAAATAAAATCTTGTGATTTATGCATTCATATTTGGGCATCAGTTGATCCGTGAAAAAAAGAAAATAAAAAATGAGAGAAAAAGAGAGAAGGGACAATGTTACTATCCTTTTCCACACTTGTGCTTCAAAGTAGCACCATGTTTTTCATATAGAGAGTCTCCTAGTTTGTCAGTTTCGTATATTACTAGTGGGAATTTTTCATTATAGAACTTGGCTTGTATATTCCAATGATGGGCTTCCTCAAATGCCCTAGGTCTTTGTGAGCAAGTAAGTTTGATGCACACCCACTTAGTTTTCTTTTTGAGCTTTCATACACTTATAGCTCTAGTGCATCTGATGCATGCAATCCCTACTGCTTGCATTGACATCAGTTGATGGGCATCTCCATAGCCCGTTGATTAGCCTCATCAATGTCAGACTTTCTCCTTTTTTTGTCTTCTTCGCACAACCTCCACCATCATATTCTATTCCACACATAGTGCTATATCCATGGCTCACGCTCATGTATTGCGTGAGAGTTGGAAAAGCTAAAGCGCGTTAAAAAGTATGAACCAATTGCTTGGCTTGTCATCGGGGTTTGATACGTGATGCGGAGCATCCTACGAACATCACCATGCCAAGAGTCCGTTTGGCAAGTGACACATATGACATCTACTTCACATACACAAAGGTGAATCATCTCCTTTACATGTGCTCACTTGACCCTTTCGAGGATGGTATACTACTTGACACTTCTCCCGTGTGCATGCATAGGTATTGTCGGAGCTTCACGGATGTCGAGGAGGAGTGCAAGCGCCAAGGACCGACTACACCGTCCGCGACGGAAGCGTGGAAGAGAAGATGGAAGAAAGGAGAAGAAGACGGAGCGGCTGTTGGAGTCAGGCCGGACGTCCGGACGTCTGTCCGGATCATCCAGACCTCCCCTCGGATCATCCGGATAACTGCACCGATGACACCCGAAGCTTCACCATGTAGCCAGATCATCCAAACATGCTCCCGGATCATCCGGGCCGACGCCTGGATCATTCGGACCCCCATCCAGATCATCTGGCCTTTGCCTGCGCGCATGACTCGGGCCGAGGCCCATGTACCCACTTCGCCCCCTCACATACCCCTTCATGGCTTAGAATATAAATATACCTCCTCCTCCCCATTTTTAGGGTTAGCAAAGTGATAGCTGATAACCCACAAGTGTAGGGGATCGCAACAGCTTTCAAGGATAGAGTATTCAACCCAAATTTATTGATTTGACACGAGGGGAGCCAAAGAATATTCTTAAGTATTAGCAGTTGAGTTGTCAATTCCACCACACCTGGATAACTTGGTATCTGTAGCAAGGTATTTAATAGCAAAGTGGTATGATAGTAATGGTAACAGTGGCAAAAGTAAAGATAGCAGTTTTGTACTGTTGTAACAGTAGCAACGGAAAAGTATATAAGTGAAGCACAATATTTGAAAAGCTCATAGGCATTGGATCAGTGATGGATAATTATGTCGGATGCGATTCCTCATGTAATAGCTATAACATAGGGTGACACAGAACTAGCTCCAGTTCATCAATGTAATGTAGGCATGTATTCCAATGTCGTGGGAACGAACACCTATGGGGCAGGGCCCCTTTTTGGTCCGGCGGGGAGCGGAGATCGCACGAAGAGCGGATCGAGGCGAAGCACGCGAGCGGTTTTACCCAGCTTCGGAGCTCTCTAGAGAGATAAAACTCCTACTGCCGCTTTGTGATTGTATTCTCTTCTTGCTTGAAAGCGTGAGTGTTCTCTAGTTTCGAATGCTTCGAACCCCCTCTACGTTGCGCATGGGCCTCCTTTTATACGCTAAAGGGGTCACCGACAGGTGGCAACGTAGGCGAGGGCAAAAACGTAAAAGATGTGGTTGGTACAACTACTTGTACAGTGTACCCTACCTAACTCTGACGGCAGGGGACAAAGGCATTAAATGCCCGTCCGCGTCGCCCAAACAGTGCAGAAAAGCGACCGTTAGGGGTGCCACCGCTTGCCACGATGGCCATCTTGTCATCTCCGCTTGCCACCTCGCACCGCTAGCTGCACAGCTTCTTGCCACGCGTGCCTGGAAAGGCCCCCAGGGCGACATGTTGGTGGATGTGCTGAAGCGCGGGTGCCAAGTGGTAGCTTTGCCGCGGCAAGCGCCTTCCCGCAGTCGTTATCTTGTCGTGTCCGGAAGCTTGTCGCTCGCCGGGCCTTGCCGGGATGCGAGGCGCGTCGCGGCAAGTTCCTTGAAATGCCTTGGTTGGCCTTCCCGGCAAGCTCCTCTCTCCGGGGCCCTGTCCTTCCCGGCAAGCTCCTCTTGCCGGGGCCTTGTCTTCTCGGCTTAAACACTTTGTTCTTGAATGGCTCCAAGGGAACCAATGGAGGACCTTGGCGGTCGCCCAGTAAGCCTTGCCACGGGGTGCTGCTACTGCCCGTGCACAAGTTCGGGATACTAGGGTACCCCTACTCTAGTACACCGACAGGAGCCCCCGGGCCTGGGCCACACACGGTGCCGAGCGCTGTTGGGCCAGGCCCAAAACAGGGCACGGGCATGCGCGGGCCTGGGTTATGCCAAATCTAACTCCGTATCCACCGCGCCCTCCCATAACGACACGCGTCGAACGCGGCATCGTGGGAGAGATCGTGGGTGGTTCTTTATTCAGAAAAAGCGTAACGTTCGCCTCCTCCCTCTTTATAAGCAGGGGAAACAGGGGCAGTTCCCCCACCTTCGCCATTTGCTGTTCCAATCTCGGAAATCTCCGCCGCTCCCCTCCACTTCCACAGTTGAAAGAGAGCAGCGCTCCGCCCCCCATCGCCACCGGCACCACCGACGCCGTCGATCTCCCCCACCACCCCCGCCATGGCTCCGAAAGCCGGAAAGGGGAAGGCCGTGAAGGCCGTGAAGTCGACCGAGGCGCAACGGCTCGAGGCGCTGCGGAAGGAGCGGGCCACTTTCCCCTCTGAGCTCTCCACGCAGGAGCTGAGGGAGTGGTACTACCTCTTCTGGTCGACGGAGACGCGGGCGCATCCACGCACAAAGGTACTCTCCGCCGCCGCTTCGAAGAAGGCTCCGTCCGGATATCCGTTCTTCGCTCTGTTCTTCTATTGCGGGCTCTACCCGCCCTTCTCTGAATTTTTCTGCGATATCATGAACACCTACGGGTTTCACCTCCTTGACTTCACCCCCAATGCCGTTCTGACCATGGCAGTTTTCGCATATCTCTGCGAAAACTTTGTCGGAGTCCACCCAAACGTAGCCCTCTTCCACCATTTCTTTATGCCTCGTGTTGAGAGAGGGGAGCCTCTTGCCAGCGGGATCGCCTGGATCTCGCGAGCCAGCAAGAAGGAGGCCTATCTGGAGGGGGAGCTCCGTAGCAAATGGGAGGAGTGGAGAGCGGATTGGTGCTGGACCATAGAGGAGAACCCGCAGCCGTTTACCGCTCTGCGCTAAGCCCCAGCAGTGCGCGGCAACGATTGGAGCAGCCTGGCCCCGGAAGACGATAGGCTGAAGATCGCTGTCACTCGGATCTTACGCCTCAGGCTTGCCGGGTTGACTGTGGGCGCTGTTGGCGCAGATTTCCTTCGCCGCCGCATCGCCCCCTTGCAAGAGAGGAGGAGACCCGCCTGGGAGTTTGGGGGTCCGGCGGACATCATGAGGCTGCGCCCGGGCCTCAACTTCAATTTCACTGTCTTGGAATTGGACGGGATGCTCAAGGAGTTGTTCAAGCACGACCCTCAACATCCCGAGTGGTTCAGGTTGCCGGCCGGCGTCATTCCGTTGTGCAACAACTCTTCGCTCGATTGTATCCGCGCCATGATGCCGCAGTGCGATTCGCACGGGATCGTTCCAACTTGGCAAGAGCCTGCGGACGACGTTGTGCAGCAGTTCTTCGATGGCCTGGTGGAAGTGGCGGTCCACGCCGACGAACAGAAGCTCCTCACCCGCGACACCACTGAGCAGGAGATGCAGCGCATCGCCACTAGGGCGGAAGAGGCAGCTGCAGCCGTAGCCGCGGGTGAGTTTGGGTTCACCGTGGATGAGGCAGAGGCAGCAGCGGCGGCAAGCCTTGTTGAACGAGAGTGGCCCGATGGCGAAGAAGAGCTTGCCGCGCCTGACGCCGAGTCGAGCGAGCCCGCCGAGGGTGCGAGCAGTCCGCCGTCTCCAGGAAACTTGCCACAAACGGAGCCCCCAGCACAGCCCCCAGCTCCACCAAGAAGGCATCTCCACAGGGCCGGGGACGCAGCAGGACGATAGACGGGTCAACAGCTGCAGTGCCGTGCGACGCGCTCCGGCGCGACAAGCACTGTTGCCGCGGGAGTGCCTCACGTCGCTACGGCAACTGGAGCGGGGTCGTCCCGGGCCGCTGCCGCAGCCCCCGCCAAGCGACCAAGGGATCCTATTCCTCTACCTCGTGGCGCCGAAGGTGGGCCGAACTTCGACCTCTCCGCACTCAGCTCCGACGAGGAAGAAGAAGAAGAGTAAGACCCTCTTGTTGTACTTGTAGTTCTTCAATTTGTTGTTCTTGTCTTGCATCTGATCTGATTTACTCTGGACTTATTCTGTTTCAGGACACTGGCCCAGAGGGCGGCGAAGAGGGCCAAGGCTCCGGTGGTTGTCATCGAGGACGAGCCCACCGCGACAGCAGGAGGCGCGCCCGAGACCACCTTGCCGGACCCGGCCACTACTCCGCAAAGCAGCCCCCAGCGCAGCCCCCAGCGTAAGTACATGGTTTCTTTTCTGCTGTTAGCCGTGCATGGGTGCTCTTTCTTTGCTATCAACTGAGTATTTGTTTGTGTAGGAGCAGAACAACTTCACCAGGAGGGCCTGGAAACCGCCTCCGACTCGTCATCTGCTTCGACTACGCTGCCAAGGGCGGACTCCCCGGCAAGGGAGCATTCTCCGGCAAGGGACAGCGCCAACGATCCCCCGGTGGTGGAGCCCATGACTGTGGATCCCAGCACAGGTAATCCTTCTTGCCCGAAACTTCCCTTGAGTTTTTCTTCTGATTTTCTTTTTGATTATCTGCTTGACTTTTCTCCCTCTTCTGGCTCTCAGATCCGCCTTCCATGGAGCCGATGGAGACCGAGGCCACCGGCGAGGAGGACGTGCGCGGCAACACTGACGACGCCGCCGCCACCGAAGAAGAGGCCGGCGCTGATGATCCCGCCGACGAAGAGGCCGCCAAGGCTGCTGGCGCAGGAGCTGGCGAGGGGTCCGGCGATCGCACTGGCGACCCTGAGGGCGCAGGAGCGCAAGGCGCTACGCCGACCGCCGACCCCTCCGCCGCTGATGCAGCGCCAGGCTCCGAAGAGCCCCAGCCCGGCGCCTACTTGAAGGCCCGCGACGGTGTCTTCATCAAGCTTCCTTGGGCGTCGAGCTCCAGGGTGCCGGTTGAAGGAGAGACTTTTGACGGAGAAGTGCTCGCCTCCGCCGGGCTGACGCTGGTTGACGCGCCAAGCAGCAGCAGCGGCGAGTCCGAGGAGGAGCAACTGCTCCGGAAGCTGGTGTCGCTCTACCGCGCCTGACAAGCTAAGGTGGAGTCCCGGGAAGCGCTTGTCGCGCAGGCGAGAGCGAACATTGAGAAGCATGCGGAGGAGCTCCGGGAACGCAATCAGGAAGCTCTCCGGTCCATTGCAGAGGAGCGGGCGCAGCTCATCAAGGTGCGGAAGGCATTCATCCTTGAGAAGGCCGAAGCCGAAGAGCAACAGCGGCTTGCCGCCGAGGAGCTGTCTGTGCAGGAGGGTGAGCTGGCGCAGCGGAAGGTCAATCTTGACAGCCATGAGGAGGATCTTGCCGCGCGCGAGCAAGCACTTAGCGGGGCTCTCAAGGAGGCGAAGGACGCTGCTGCAGCTGCTGAGGCCGCCAAGAAGGAGCTGGAGACGAAGGTGGCGCGGCTGGAGGCCGATCTCAAGGCGAGGGATGAAGAGCTTGCCGCGCTCCAGCATGAGCGCGAGAAGGACGCCCTCGCCCATGGTGAGCTGCAGGGTCAACTCGTCGAGAAGGGCAAGGAGCTGAGCGCCGCCAAGGACTCCAACGCTTATCTGGAATTGAAGCTGGCCACCCTGACCGAGACACTGGACAGCGCCAAGGAGCGGGAGGTGTCCCTGAAGGAGGAGATCAAGGGCAACGAAGCGCTGCTGACGAGGGCCGCCGAAACCCAGAACACCTTCAGGGAGACGGTGGAGCTCTGGACAGAGGGCCTCGTGAACATCGCTGCAGTCATCGACGAGGAGCTGGTGCAGCTGGGGGTGGAGGATCTCGGGTACTCCTCCGACGAGAACCTCCAGCCCAGCGCCAAGCTCACTCTGTTCTTCAAGGGCGTGGCGACGGCTCTCCAGCGGCTCCGAGAGAAGATCCCAAAGTAGCTGGCCGACGAGTCGCGCACGATTTGCACCAGAGTTCTGGAGAAGGTGTTGGTGAAGGTGGCCTTCCGCAACCCAGGCCTCAACCTCACCAACGTCCTCAAGAAGCTGCCGGCGGACGCTGATCTGGACGCGCTCAAGGCCCTTGTCGCACCCATTGTGGACAAGGTGAACGAGGTCAAGAGGGTTGACGGCGGTCGTGTAGATTAGGCCGCCCGCTTTTCCCTTTTCTTGTCGCTGCCGACCATGTTACAAGAACATTCCATTAGAGCTGCGACAAGCTATTTTGTAATATAACTTTATCCTGAGTATCGAATACTATGTTATTTCCTTTACTTGATTCCTTCCTTTGTATGTTTTTGCCCTACGCTTTTAGGGGACTTGTCGGCGCAGGCACCCTTGCCGCGAGCGCTGAGTGCGGAACATCAGCAGCCTGCTGGTGGTGCCGCTGGCGACAAGAAACCTTGTCGCAACTAGTCGCAGCACACTTAAATTGTTGAGCGGACTCGAAACAAAGTAAGGGCGCAACTAGCTACGAGTTGGTTCCTCTACGCACATGTTTTCCATAAAAAGCCCGGTCGTTCAAGGAAGATAACTAAAAAATTTTAAAACTGACTGCTCAAACTTTGGCCACTTAGCTTTTCTGTCGTTTGCTTCCCGGTAAGGGCGAAATTTTCTTGAACGACGCCTGGTCCACACCATTATCTTCTCCTCCCCCCCGGCAAACTTGTGCGCGATGGAGCCTTCCTTCTCTTTGAGAAAAAGAAAGAAGAGAAAATAAAGATATGGAGCCTTATGGCTCGTTATCGCTTACCAGGGGTAAGTGCTGCACAAAGTGTCAGATAACACATGCAAAAGAATAGAAAGCATGAACTTGGCAGGATGTGTGGAGCACATGAGCTTTATTTATGCACAGGGTCTGCGCCTGTCTTTGTACAAAGGATTACATGCAACAGCAGCAAGACTTGTACAAAAGGTGGTTGCCGGAACAGGTTCCGGCAACCGCGCCTTATGGGTAAAACTTACGAAGATGCTCGATATTCCAGGAGTTGCTCACCGGAGTGCCATCTTCGGTCTCAAGGCGGACAGCGCCAGGCCTAGTGACTTGTTTCACCCGGTAAGGGCCTTCCCACTTCGGCGTCAACTTATTGGAATTCTTGGCGGACTGAACACGCCGAAGAACAAGGTCGCCTTCCTCGAGACTTCTGGCATTAACTTTGCGGCTATGATAGCGGCACAAAGCTTGCTGGTATCGAGCAGCTCGTACAACAGCCTGAAGACGATCTTCCTCAAGGAGCAGCGCGTCATTTTGTCGCAGTTGCTCCTGCTCAAGCTCATCATAAGCGAGCACTCGAGGCGATCCGTATACGAGTTCCGTGGGGAGAACTGCCTCTGCTCCATAGACTAGAGCGAAAGGCGTTTGGCCAGTGGCTCGATTTGGCGTCGTCCTGATCGACCAAAGAACCACCGGTAGCTCTTCAATCCAGTTTCTTCCGCACTTGTACAGCCTGTCAAAAGTCCTGTTCTTGAGCCCGCGCAGCACTTCAGCATTTGTCCTCTCCGCTTGACCGTTGCTTCTCGGATGAGCAACAGAAGTGAAGCAGACCTTGGCGCCAAGATCTTGGACGTACTGCATGAAGGTGCGGCTCGTGAATTGTGTACTGTTGTCGGTGATCATCCGGTTAGGGACCCCGAAACGGCAAACAATCGACCTGAAGAACTTGACTGCTGACTGTGTTGTCACCTTACTCACTGCTTCTACTTCCGGACACTTTGTGAACTTGTCGATTGCAACGTACAAGTACTCAAAGCCCCCGACAGCTCGGGGAAAGGGGCCGAGGATGTCGAGCCCCCAGACCGAAAATGGCTAGGATAAAGGGATCGTCTGGAGAGCCTGAGGTGGCTGGTGTATTTGCTTGGAGTGGAACTGGCACGCTTCACACTTGGTTACTTGTGCAGTTGCATCCTGGAGGGCCGTCAGCCAAAAGAAACCTTGCCGGAACGCTTTGTCGGCAAGTGCTCTTGCGCCAATGTGGTGGCCACATATGCCTCCATGTATCTCCGCCAACAACTTTTGTCCGTCTTCCCGGCAAACACACTTCAATTTCACACCGTTGAGTCTCCTTATGTATAGTGCGTTGTCAACAAATTGGTACATATTTGACTGCCGGGCTACTCTTTCCGCTTCTTCTTGCTCTTCGGGAAGTTCTCCTGTCTGAAGGAAATGGACAATCTGCTGTGCCCATGCTGGAGCTTGCGGCTCGATAACAAGGACTAAAGGCACATCTTCTGCTGTGGGAACATCAGCTTCTACGGCAAGAACTTGTGGCTCAGCCGGAGCTTGACGTTCCCCGGCAAGTTTGCCGGAGCAAAACTTGTCAGGAGCGTCTACTTCAACGAAACAAACCCTGGGGCTTGTCGGAGCAGACTGCTCCTCAGCACTCTTGGTGTTGATCCTGGGGACCTTCTTGGCGGCAGCTTCGGGGAGCTCGGCTAGAAAGTAGTCACCAAAAATCAACTTCCTCTTCTTGCTCTTTCTAGTTGATGGCATCACGAACGGTTGCAGCGCACTTTGACAGGCCATCGGCAATGTCGTTCTCAGCTCTTGGAACATGCTCCATCTGTAGGCCGTCAAAGTGCTCTTCCAACTTTCTCACTTCATCAACATAAGCTTCCATCAACGGACTCTGATAATTCTTGTTCACTTGGCGGACGACAAGCTGCGAGTCACCCCTAACTATGAGCTTCTTGATCCCAAGGTCTGCCGCGATCCTGAGGCCGGCAAGCAAACCTTCATACTCTGCAGTATTGTTTGTTGCTTGCTCCCTGGGAAAGTGCATTTGGACTACGTACTTGAGGTGCTCTCCGGTGGGTGCGACAAGCAGCACGCCTGCACCGGTACCTTGCAGCGAGAATGCACCATCAAAGTACATGAGCCACTCTTTGCTTGCCTCCTTGACGGGGATGCTCGTTTCTGGAATTTCTTCATCTGGTGTTGGCGTCCATTCTGCTATAAATTCTGCCAATGCTCGGCTCTGGATAGTTGAAGTGCTTTCAAACTTGAGGCCAAAGCTTGACAGTTCCAGTGCCCACTCGACAACCCTACCTGTTGCTTCTGGATTCTGCAGTATCCTCTTCAGTGGAAAGCGAGTGACAACTGTGATCTCATGTGCCTGGAAGTAATGGCGCAGCTTTCTCGAGGCCATGAGAAGGCCGAAAAGCAATTTCTGCACACCAGAGTACCTCGACCTAGCCCCCTACAGGAGGGAACTGACGAAGTAAACTGGGCGCTGCACCATTTTCTTCTGCACCTCCTCTTGCGCTTGCGCAGAACCACTCTTGTCGGGACCAGAGCTTGCCGGCGAAGCCCCCTGCTTGTCGCTGGATGTATCCGCCATGGTTGCCGGCTCATCCGCCTCCCTCTCTGCTACTAACGCAGCACTAACCACTTGATTGGTTGCCGCTATATACAGCAGCAACTTCTCTTGTGGCTTAGGTGCGACAAGTATTGGAGTGGAGGACAGGTACCTCTTCAAGTCCTGCAGCGCAGCCTCCGCTTCCCGAGTCCATTTCATTGGACCTGCCTTTTTCAATATTTTGAAAAATGGCAGGGCGCGCTCAGCAGACTTAGAGATAAACCTGCTGAGAGCAGCCACGCAACCGGCAAGCCTTCGTACATCCTTGACGCGCTTTGGTGCTTCAATCTGCTCAATGGCCTTGATCTTGTCAGGATTGGCTTCTATCCCTCGCTGAGACACGAAGAACCCGAGAAGCTTGCCGGAGGGGACTCCAAACACACACTTCTCGGGGTTAAGCTTGAGGTTGATCTTGCGCAGATTTGTGAAGGTTTCATCTAAATCTTGAATCAGGGTTGCTTTGTCCTTCCTCTTGACCACTATGTCATCCATGTAGGCTTCCACATTTCTGTGCAACTGTGGCTCAAAAGCGTCGTGGACTGCCCTTGCAAATGTTGAACCAACATTCTTTAATCCGAAAGGCATCCGTACAAAACAGTAGGTGCCACACGGAGTAATGAACGCAGTCTTCTCCTCATCCTCTTCTGCCATGAAGATCTGATGATATCCTGAGTATGCATCAAGAAATGAAAGCAAGTCACATCCGGCCGTGGAGTCAACAATCTGGTCAATGCGCGGCAAGGGAAATGGGTCTTTGGGACAAGCTTTATTAACATCAGTAAAGTCAATACAAAGCCTCCATTTCCCGTTTTCCTTGCGCACGACTACAAGATTGGCCAACCACGTAGGATGGAGCACTCCTCTGACAAGGCCCGCTGCTTCCAACTTCTTGATTTCTTCCGCAATGAATTCTTGGCGCTCCACTGCTTGTTTCCTGACTTTCTGCTTGACGGGCCGCGCGTGAGGACAGATGGCAAGATGGTGCTCAATTACTTTCCTGGGAACACCGGGGATGTCAGACGGTTGCCACGCAAACACGTCGACATTCACCCACAGGAAAGCAACGAGCGCGCTTTCCTATTTAGGGTCAAGCGTGGCACTGATGGTGAAGGTACCACCAGTGTCGTCCTTCTTGGCGGACACCTTCTTGGTCTCTGGTGAAGCTGTCTTTGTCTTCTTACACTTGCCGGTGGAGCTCGATGGTGCGACCTCGACGGTAGCGCAGCACTCCGAAGAGGTGCGCTTGCCGGAGTGGGCATCAGAGCTCTTGCCGGACTTGGTCTTCTTCTTCCCCCCGGGAGCTTCAGCCGCAAGTGTCTTGCGATCTGCTGCGGCTGCTGCTTCCCGGTAAATCTTGTCGGTGCAGATAAGGGCATCTTTCTTGTCGCCAGGGACAGAGATGACACTTATCGGACCCGGCATCTTCAGCACGTTGTACACATAGTGAGAGGCGGCCATGAACTTGGCGAGTGCTGGACGGCCGAGTATCCCATTGTAAGGTAACGGGAAATCAGCAACGTCAAAGGTGACCCTCTCAGTCCTGAAGTTCAGCTCGCTGCAAAATGTTACCGGCAACGTGATCTTCCCTTTCGGCTTGCTCCTTCCCGGGTTGATTCCTTGGAATGTACCGGTCTCTTCGAGCTCACTGTCAGGGATCTGGAGCTTCTGGAGTACCGCGAAGGAGATCAAGTTCAAGCCGGCCCCGCCGTCAACTAGCATCTTTGTGACTATGAGGTTGCGGATAGTTGGTGAAACCAACATCGGCAAACACCCGACTGCAGTTATGCGATCAGGGTGGTCCTCAATATCAAAGATGATAGGCGTGCTGGACCACTTTAGAGGCTTGCGTGACTCGACGGGCGGTTCTTCCGCATTGACTTCCCGCACCCACTGTTTAAGCTGGCGGTGCGAGGTATGCAGAGAAGCACCGCCGTCGATGCACAAGACCTCTGTGGCTTTCTGAAACTCCTGCTCATCGGCTTCATCATCATCCATTTCTTCATCTTCGTCCTTGTCGCGGCCGCGGGGAGGTCTATCTCCTTGCCGTTGCTTGGCCTTGCCGCGGCGTCCCCCCGGCCGGGACGTTTGTTGCCGGCTCCTCCAGCACCTTCTTGGGCCTTCTCCTTGTCGCATCGCTCGTACTCAGCCTTTTGCTGCTCAACAAGCTGCTCCACCTTCTTGCAGCTCTGGAGATCATGGCCCTTGGTGTGGTGGATCTTGCAGTACTGCTTGCCGGAGCCGTCCTGCTTGTCGGCGGCCACCACAGCCTCGCCAGAGCTAGCGGCTTTGGCTTTGTCGGCGCCACCTCCGTTGCCGGACTGCTCAACGACTAGCACATCTTTGCCTTTCCTCTTCTTGTTGTTCCGCCGCCGGTTTTTCCTTGCCGGGGCGGCATCTTCATTGTCAGATCCTCCTGCTCCTGCGTTCTCTCCGGGGAGTTTCCTCCCCTCCTCCGCACGCGCACATCTGTCGGCCAGGGCATATAGCTCACTGACGTCCCTGATCTTGCACATCGCCATCTCCTCCCTCATCCTGCGGTTTCGCACGTTCTGATGGAACGCGCTGATGACCGCGGCGGGGTGGACATCTGGGATGTTGCGCTGCACTTGGCTGAATCTCTGAATGTATTTGCGCAGGGGCTCTCCTTCCTTCTGGGCGAGCAGATGAAGATCGCTCTCTTGGCCATGAGGCTTGTGGCCGCCTGTAAAGGCGCCGACAAACTGATGGCACAAATCTGCCCAGGAGGATATGGAGTTGTCCGGCAAGTGCATGAGCGAGGACCTAACGTTGGGCTTGAGTACGAGCGGGAAGTAGTTGGCGAGGATCTTGTCGTCGCGCCCTCCGGCAGCTTGCACCGCAATGGTGTAGATGCTGAGGAACTCCGACGGATGCAACCTGCCGTCGTACTTCTCTGGTACATCTGGCTTAAAATTCTTCGTACTGGGCCACTGGACTTGCCGCAGCTCACGAGTGAACGCAGGGCAACCTACCGCGTACGGCAAGTCGCCTGGTTCCCTTGGCGCATGCATGTCTACAGCGGGCCCAGCGCGCTGGTCTGGTTGACGCCGCGCTTCTCTTCGGCGCTTGATGCAGGTACGAGCGTCCTCTTGCTGCCGTTCTTGAAGAACTTGGCGCTGATCGCGACGAGCTCGCGGATCCGACGATGCGGTGGAGTCGCTGTCGAGGTTGACCCGACGAGTCGGCGATCTTGGCCTTCGGGGCGGAGAGTGCACGGTAGTTGTACCCCCTCCGGTCTTGTCGCCATCGGCTCACGCCTGGGCGTCTTGCCGCGGCTTCGATGTGCTTGGTTGCCGGGGAGTGTCGCCGTTGGCGAAGCCGATGAGACTCTGAATGGTGGCCCTCCAATCGTCGATCTTATCCGGCGTTGGAGGGTAATCCAGGAGCAGTTGGGCTCGGGCCAACGCTTCTTCTGGAGTCTTGGGTGGCGGTGGCGAACGGTGCAAGGAGCGGGATATGCTCGAACTTCTAACTGTGTTAGAAGGAGCCGCATCCCGTCCAGGCGACCATGCCGCGCTCGTGCCAGCATGTTGGCGTGCACGCTGGCCTTGAGCGTCCCGAGATCCACCAACTTGGCCTTGTTCCAACGCGCGTATGGTACTGCGGGCACCATGACGCTATCGGTCCCGCGCTTCCTCAGATGGGCGCGGTGCATGTACGGACGCCGAGGTTTGTGCAGCCTTGTCCTTGGACCTGGCAGCATCATGAGCTCCCTCGCCGGCGCCCGTTCCTCCGCCGGCGTCTACCCCACCACCCGTTTGCTCTGGTGGTGGTGGGATCGACGCGGACGGACCAGCCACCTCCGAAGTCTTCTTCTTCGGTGGCATGTCGATGAAGATGACGAAGATCTAGCTCGCGTGAATGCCGGATCAGGTTCACGCAACCTCGACGCCCCTACCTGGTGCGCCAAAATGTCGTGGGAACGAACACCTATGGGGCAGGGCCCCTTTTTGGTCCGGTGGGGAGCGGAGATCGCACGAAGAGCGGATCGAGGCGAAGCACGCGACGGTTTTACCCAGCTTCGGAGCTCTCTGGAGAGATAAAACTCCTACTGCTGCTTTGTGATTGTATTCTCTTCTTGCTTGAAAGCGTGAGTGTTCTCTAGTTTCGAATGCTTCGAACCCCCTCTACGTTGCGCATGGGCCTCCTTTTATACGCTAAAGGGGTCACCGACAGGTGGCAACGTAGGCAAGGGCAAAAACGTAAAATATGTGGTTGGTACAACTACTTGTACAGTGTACCCTACCTAACTCTGATGGCAGGGGACAAAGGCATTAAATGCCCGTCCGCGTCGCCCAAACAGTGCAGAAAAGCGATCGTTAGGGGCGCCACCACTTGCCACGATGGCCATCTTGTCATCTCCGCTTGCCACCTCGCACCGCTAGCTGCACAGCTTCTTGCCACGCGTGCCTGGAAAGGCCCCCAGGGCGACACGTTGGTGGATGTGCTGAAGCGCGGGTGCCAAGTGGTAGCTTTGCCGCGGCAAGCGCCTTGCCGCGGTCGTTATCTTGTCGTGTCCGGAAGCTTGTCGCTCGCCGAGCCTTTCCAGGACGCGAGGCGTGTCGCGGCAAGTTCCTTGAAATGCCTTGGTTGGCCTTCCCGGCAAGCTCCTCTCGCCGGGGCCCTGTCCTTCCTGGCAAGCTCCTCTTGCCGGGGCCTTGTCTTCTCGGCTTAAACACTTTGTTCTTGAATGGCTCCAAGGGAACCAACGGAGGACCTTGGCGGTCGCCCGGTAAGCCTTGCCGCGGGGTGCTGCTACTGCCCGTGCACAAGTTCGGGATACTAGGTGATGGGGTCGTGTACCTAGGGTAGGGTCACAGACCTGATCTAAGTACCCTGCCCAAGGACACCCTTAGAAGAGGTCACCTTCCAGTCGACCAACGAGGGACTCACTCGACTGACTTGAAGGACTCGACCACGAAGACTCACTCGACTACCAGGAGGTCAAAAGGCACTCTGCACTACAACGGCCTGTAGTTAAGTAGACTTTATGATAGTTAAGACACTTTATGTGGGACGTTACCAGTAACGCCCCGGACTAAATACACCTTAAACCCTTCATTACGTGGGCTGGCTAGGGTCCTGGCGCACTCTATATAAGCCACCCCCTCCACAGGCAGAAGGGTTCGGCATCATTCATATACACATAATCCACTCGACCGCCTCCGGGCTCCGAGACGTAGGGCTTTTACTTCCTTCGAGAAGGGCCTGAACTCGTACATCTCTTGTGTTTACAACCTCTCCATAGCTAGGACCTTGCCTCTCCATACCTACCCCCCACTCTACTGTCAGACTTAGAACCACGACCGTTGGCGCCCACCGTGGGGCAGGTGTTTTAGCGATTTTGTGGAGAAGTTGCGGTTCTTCCGAGTACTTTCATGATGATGACTGCTGGAGTTTTGGTTGAGGGTCGAGAGATCCGTCTCGGTGCTCTCACCTTCGTCGCCGATGACTCCGCCTGGCTCCAGGAGGGTCCACTCGACGTCGATGCGCTCCCCGTCCGCGGTGCGATGCATTTTCGCGCATGTGTCCGCGGCGTTCTGCTGCGGCAACCGTCGACTCCGTATCGGTCGACTCCCCCATCGACCACCCTCCCAGTCTCCCGCCAGCGCAAGCGCTCGGGCCGGTCAAGGCTTCAGCGGTGGGTGAGGCACGCGGTGGCTCGCCAGATGGCCACCACCCAAGTTGCGGCAATCGAGCCCGACGAATCTCTCTACGGCCTGTTCGATCTGTCGACTGGCTCCGTAGAGACTACATCCGAGTGCGATAGCAGTGATCCAGCGGCAGAAATCCTGATGGTCGACGGGCCTCGCAGTCCCCCTGGCTTCGCCCGTGATGGTGGGGCAGGCGACGGAGGCGACCCGGCACGAGACCACGAAGAGTACCAACCCGAGCCACTCGACTCTCTGCAAAGAGAGGAACTTCGCCGCAGGAACGTGGACGTCCTGCGTACTCCCATCGCAGGAGAAACCCCCGAGGCTCGCGCCTTGGAGGAGACTCGTTTAGCCAATTTGGCCGAAGGCACTCGACTGGAGAATCTTCAGCGAGCACTCGACGAGTGCGCGCGGCAACGAGTTCCCGACATCAGTCGACGTCAACTCTTCCCGCCGACTCAGGTATATCGAACCCCAATCCAGAATTTAGCAGTTGCGACCCGTATAGCAGAGTCCATCCAGCCCTCTCAGTCGGAAGCTGGCAGAGGCTTGATGCAGATCAGGGATCTGCTCCGGGCAGCAGGAGATCAGAATTCGGCCGTGTCGCAGTCGCGCAACAGAATTCACAGTCGATCCGTCGCTGCGAATACGGTTCAGTCGGCTCACAGCCCCAGATCACCTCCGCGGCGTGAAGGGCGCGAGAATCGGCGAGACCAATATGGTGACCGACTCGACCGAGATGATAGGCGTCGAGTGCCCAATTCCCCTCCGAGGGGTGGGTCTTACGCTCCTCGGCAGCAAGATGACAGACGTCAGCTCAGTGCGGGGCGAAGAGTTCCAGTCGACCCCAGAGAACCAGGCTTTGATGCGCGATCCATTATCGTGCAAGGCTTAGTCGACCGGAACAGAGCCCATCGAGGTGGACTCGACAGAGATGCGCCCACAAGCAGTCGAGTGCATGTTTCTGGTCCTGAATGTTTCAGCAGAGCTATCAGAGCCGCAGTTATCCCTCCCAATTTCAGGTTGGCAACAGGAGTCAGCAAGTTCACTGGTGAGTCTAAGCCTAAAACTTGGCTTGAAGACTACCGAGTGGCGGTTCAGATTGGTGGTGGGAACGACGAGGTGGCCATGAAGCATTTGCCCCTCATGCTGGAAGGTTCTGCCAGGGCATGGTTGACTCAATTACCTCCTAGCAGCATTTACACTTGGGAAGATCTGTCCCGAGTGTTCATTAGAACGTTTGAAGGAACTTGCAAGCGACCGGCTGGATTGACGGAGCTGCAAGTCTGCGTGCAGAAGAACAATGAGACTCTCAGGGAGTATATTCAGAGATGGATCACTTTGCACCATACTCTGGAGAATGTGTCTGATCATCAGGCAGTCTGCGCCTTTAAGGATGGTGTCAAGAATAGAGAATTGAGTTTGAAATTTGGTCGAACCGGTGACATAACCTTGAGTCGGATGATGGAGATTGCTACCAAGTACGCCAACGGTGAAGAAGAAGACCGACTCCAAAGCGGCAAGCACAAGCCGAGTCCGTCGGAAAAGGGAAACACCAGTCGGAAACAGAAGCGGAATGCTGAACCGGCAGCTCCTGGAGAGGCTCTGGCCGTAACTCAGGGAAAGTTTAAAGGGAAACCAAAAGGATCCTGGAACCCTAAGAAGGTAAAGGATAAGGAAGGGAACGACGTGATGGATATGCCATGTCACATCCACACGAAGAAAGATGAAGAGGGGAATATCATCTACCCGAAGCATACCACTCGCCAATGTTGACTCCTGATCCAGCAGTTTCAGGGAAAACAGTCTAAGGACAAGGACAAGGAGTCGGACAAGCCCGCAGACAAGGAGGATAGTGAGGAAGGATATCCACATATCAACTCCACTCTGATGATCTTTGTAGATGTGGAAAGCAAGAGTCGATTGAAAGTCATTAACCGAGAGGTGAACATGGTCGCCCCAGCAAAAGCAAATTATCTGAGATGGTCCCAAACACCCATCACATTCGACCAATCTGATCACCCGACTCATATTGCCACCCCTGGGAGGCAAGCTTTGGTGGTCGATCCAGTTGTCGAAGGCACTCGACTGACAAAAGTGCTGATGGACGGTGGTAGTGGGCTGAATTTGTTGTATGCAGACACGCTGAAAGGAATGGGCATTCCGATGTCCCGACTGAGCACCAGTAACATGAGCTTTCATGGAGTTATACCAGGGAAGAAAGCCGAGTCACTCGGCCAAATAGTTCTAGACGTGGTGTTTGGTGATTCGAAACATTTTCGCAAACAGAAGTTGACGTTTGAGGTCGTGGATTTTCAAAGTGCATATCATGCCATTTTGGGGAGACCAGCTTATGCACGGTTCATGGCTCGACCATGTTACGTGTACCTCAAATTGAAGATGCCCGGCCCCAAAGGAGTGATCACTGTCACCGGTGATCGGAAAAAGGCAGAAGAGTGCTTTCAGAAGGGCTCAAAGATTGCCGATTCCCAGGTGACAGCGGTCGAGTTTGAAGAATACAAGCAAAACGCAGATCCGAGTGATTTGCTGCGATCCAAGAAACCCGCCACAGAATCTGCATTTCAGTCGTCCGGTGAGACAAAGCCTGTTCACATTCACCCGACCGACCCCGATGCAGCTCCGACCCACATCTCCACAACACTCGACCCGAAATAGGAAGAAACGCTCATCCAGTTCCTCCGTGAGAACTGGGACATTTTTGCATGGAAGCCCGCTGACATGCCAGGTGTTCCTAGGGGACTGGCTGAGCATCGCCTAAGAGTCGACTCATCTGCAAAACCAGTCAAAGAGCATCTTCGGCGGTCCGCCGTCCAGAAGAGAAAAGCCATTGGTGAGGAAGTGGCTCGACTGTTGGCGGCAGGATTTATCCGAGAGGTATACCACTCCGAGTGGCTCGCTAATGTTGTCATGGTTCCTAAGAAGGACAAATCGCTCCGAATGTGCATTGATTTCAAGCACATCAACCGGGCCTGCCCGAAAGATCATTTTCCTCTCCCTCGCATAGATCAAATTGTTGACTCGACCGCGGGATGCGAGAGACTGTCTTTTCTAGACGCCTACTCCGGGTACCACCAGATCCATCTGTACGGACCCGACGAGGTAAAAACAGCTTTCATCACTCCATTCAGGTGCTTCTGCTATATCACCATGCCATTCGGCCTCAAGAATGCCGGAGCCACATTTATGCGAATGATTCAGAAGTGTCTTCTCACTCAAATCAGTCGGAATGTGGAAGCGTATATGGATGATATCGTCGTCAAGTCACGAAAAGGTTCCGACCTGCTCGCTGACCTCGCCGAAACATTTGCCAACCTCAGAAGGTATGATATCAAGCTCAATCCATCAAAGTGCACATTTGGAGTTCCTGGTGGCAAGTTACTCGGTTTTCTCGTTTCCGAGCGAGGAATCGACGCTAATCCAGAGAAGATCGGCACTATTCTCCGAATGAAACGCCCTGTGCGAGTGCACGATGTCCAGAAGCTTACTGGATGCTTGGCCGCATTAAGTCGATTCATCTCACGACTCGGTGAAAAGGCATTGCCTCTTTACCGACTGATGAAGAAGGCAGACAAGTTCGAGTGGACTCCAGAAGCTGATGCAGCGTTTGCTGAGCTAAAAGCTCTGCTCTCCACCCAGCCGGTGCTTGCTGCTCCAATCAGCAAAGAGCCTCTGCTGCTCTATATCGCAGCCACAGGACAGGTCGTCAGTACTGTGCTTACGGTCGAGCGGGAAGAAGAAGGAAAAGCTCTCAAAGTTCAGCGCCCAGTGTATTATTTGTCTGAAGTCTTGACTCCATCCAAGCAGAGATATCCTCATTATCAGAAGCTTGTGTATGGAATATACATGACCACAAAGAAGGTTGCTCATTATTTCTCTGATCATTCCATCACAGTCATCAGCGACGCTCCACTATCAGAGATTTTGCACAACAGAGATGCAACTGGTCGAGTGGCTAAATGGGCGATTGAACTTCTTCCCCTTGATATCAAGTTTGAGGCAAAGAAAGCCATTAAGTCCCAGGCAATAGCAAATTTCCTCGCCGAGTGGATTGAATAGCAACAGCCGACTGAAGTTCACTCGGAGCATTGGACCATGTTCTTTGATGGCTCTAAGATGTTGAATGGTTCCGGTGCTGGGGTTGTCCTGGTTTCCCCCATAGGAGATAAGCTCAGATATGTGCTCCAGATTCACTTTGATTCCTCCAACAATGAGGCAGAATATGAGGCCCTCTTATACGGATTGCGCATGGCCATTTCACTCGGCGTCCGTCGCCTGATGGTCTATGACGACTCGGATTTAGTGGTCAACCAAGTGATGAAGGAGTGGGACGTGAGAAGCCCAGCCATGACTGGATACTGCAGTGCAGTGAGGAAGCTGGAAAAGAAGTTCGAGGGGTTGGAGCTCCATCATATACCCCGACTGAAAAATCAAGCAGCTGATGATCTAGCAAAGATAGGTTCCAAGAGAGAAGCCATTCCGAGTGGTGTGTTCTTGGAGCATATACACACTCCGTCAGTCAAAGAAGATCCTTTCACCGAAGAAGCTCCACAGCCCAAGAGTGCCACAGATCCGATTGAGGTTGAAGTCCCAGCAGTGGTCGACTTGGTCATGGAGGTCTTGGTGGTCATTCCCGACTGGACAGTTCCATATATCGCATATATCCTGAGAAAAGAGCTCCCGGAGGATGAGGAAGAGGCTCGACAGATCATCCGTCGATCTAAGGCCTTTACCGTAATCAAAGGACAATTATACATAGAAAGCGCGACTGGAGTTGGTCAGAAGTGCATAACACCAGAAGAAGGTCGAATCATCCTCAATGATATCCACTCGGGAACCTGTGGTCATCATGCGTCCTCTCGGACCATCGTGGCCAAAGCCTACCGAGCCGGATTTTACTGGCCAAAGGCGAATGAGATGGCAAAGGAAATAGTGGATAAGTGCGAGGGATGTCAGTTCTACTCGAATATGTCGCACAAGCCTGCATCGGCTCTAAAGACCATCCCACTCGTCTGGCCTTTCGCAGTATGGGGGTTAGACATGGTCGGTCCTTTGAGAACAGGGCGAAGTGGCTTCACGCATGTACTGGTGGCAGTCGACAAATTCACCAAGTGGATTGAGGCTAAACCAATCAAGAGCCTTGACGCCGGTGCTGCTGTTAGCTTCATGAGGGAACTAATATTCAGATATGGAGTCCCGCACAGCATCATTACGGATAATGGGTCGAACTTTGACTTGGAGGAATTCAGAGATTTCTGTAACTCTCAAGGCACACGAGTCGACTACGCTTCAGTCGCTCACCCGCAGTCGAATGGACAAGCAAAGCGAGCCAATGGCCTGATTCTTAAGGGATTGAAACCCCGACTGATGCGTGATCTCAAGCATGCAGCTGGAGCTTGGGTCGACGAACTTCCCTCGGTGCTTTGGGGACTGCGGACCACACCTAATCGGTCGACCGGAAGAACTCCATTCTTCTTGGTCTACGGAGCTGAAGCAGTCTTACCGAGTGATCTTCTCCACAATGCTCCTCGAGTCGAAATCTACAACGAAGCAGAAGCTGAACAAGCGCGGCAGGACGCAGTTGACCTTTTAGAGGAAGAAAGGGAGATGGCTCTGATCCGGTCGACCATCTACCAACAAGATTTGCGTCGTTTCCACGCCAGAAATGTGAGGGGTCGAGCCTTCCAGGAAGGAGATTTAGTTCTCCGAGTGGATCAGAAGAAACAACACAAGCTTGCTCCTTCTTGGGAAGGACCCTTCATCGTCACCAAAGTTCTCCACAACGGGGCGTACCGTCTTTACAACATCGAGCATAATATCGACGAGCCCCGAGCTTGGAACGCGGAACTACTCCGCCCATTTTTCACTTAAGTTTAATCACTCGGATGAGTTGCAATAAAGTACTTCTGTAGTCCATGGACCTCAATAGTGTCATAGTTCCTCCATAATTTTTGTCACTTTTTGTTTTGTCCAATAAAATTTCCCCTCAGTGGGTGACTTAGCCGCGAATCCGTTTCGCCTAAGTTTGTAAAAATCCTCCGAGTGGTGAGTCAGACTCCCACTCGGAGGCTTAGCTGCAAATCCGTTTCGCCTAAGATTAAATAAAATCCTACCGAGTGGTAAGCCAAACTTCCACTCGGAGGCTTAGCTGCAGTCCAAGTACTCGCCTAAGTTATGAAAATCCTACCGAGTGAAGAGCAAACCTTCCACTCGGGGGCTTAGCTGCAGCCCAGTGCTCGCCTAAGATTAAATAAAATCCTACTGAGTGGTAAGCCAGACTTCCACTCGGAGGCTTAGCTGCAGCCCAGCGCTCGCCTAAGTTATCAGAAATCCTACCGAGTGAAGAGCAAACCTCTCACTCGGAGGCTTAGCTGCAGTCCAAGTACTCGCCTAAGTTATGAAAAATCCTACCGAGTGGTAAGCCAGACTTCCACTCGGAGGCTTAGCTGCAGTCCAAGTACTCGCCTAAGTTATGAAAAATCCTACCGAGTGGTAAGCCAGACTTCCACTCGGGGGCTTAGCTGCAGCCCAGCGCTCACCTAAGTTATCAGAAATCCTACCGAGTGAAGAGCAAACCTCACACTCGGAGGCTTAGCTGCAGTCCAAGTACTCGCCTAAGTTATCAAAATTCCTACCGAGTGAAGAGCAAACCTCTCACTCGGGGGCTTAGCTGCAGCCCATCGCTCGCCTAAGTGGACTAAGGAATAAGTCGATTGCAGTAAGCGCCCCGCTTTGAACCCGCAAAAGGCATTTCGAGCCAAAAGCAATCATATTCAAACACCAAATTCAAGTTCGGATCGATACCTAAAGGAACCGAAAGTGCTCAGACGCTAAGCCCGTTAAGGTTTATCGGTTACAACTCCACTCGGCATACCGAGGCAAATTTAAAGCGTCGAGTTTAGAAGAAGTTTTTTACCCCTCCTGTGGAGGGCTGGAAGGTGCAACAAACTCATCCAGATCAATTCCATCTGCGATCCGAGTGGCAGCCGCAAGGAAAGTTTCCATAAAGGACCTGAAGTCGTGTTTCTTGGTGTTGGCCACCCGGAGGGCCGCCAGCTTGTCTTCTCGCGCATCTTTGCAGTGGACTCGAGCCAGACACAAAGCAACATCTGCACCGCACCGAGCCGAGGACTTTTTCCACTCCTGCACTCGACCAGGGATCGTGTTCAAGCGAGCCATCAGCGACTCGAGGTCGTTCTGAAGTGTCTCCCCGGGCCAGAGCGTCGAGTCGGTGCGAGATGTGGCGACCTTCAGCTTTGCAAGATAGTCCACGACAGCTGCAACACGGGACTCCAGTCGGAAAACATTCATGGCAACTTCGTCATCCATCGGAGAATTGACGGGGTCAAGGTTTGGTTCCAGCCGGCTAGTTTCTTCTTGAAAGTTTTGACAAAATTCTGCAAGGACGATCACCGAGTCAAGGCGGTGGTCGAATGGAAAAACCACGGTTGGAAATGATCGCCGAGCATAGAGATTTACCTTCAAGCATAAGAAACAGCTTCTTGGCAAGACCATTCAGGAAGGCCTCCAGATCTTTTTTCTTCCCAAGAGCAGCTTTCAGATTGGCATTTTCTTGCTCAAGCTTGGCGACTGAAGCTAACTTCTCGTCAACAAGCTTGATCTTCTCAGCTAGTTCAAGGTCCTTCTTCCGTTGGGCCTCCCTCACCTTACCTGCAAGTTACAGTAAGATCAGATTTTGAAACAAATAAAGGGAAAAAGCAGTCGTCAAGGTCTCACCAAACATACCTTCGGTCTCCTCCTTTGCCTTCGTCAGATTCTCCTGAACCAGCTTCAAATTCAGCTCGAGCTGAATGTGCTTGTTTTCCAGCTCAGAGTAGCGAGCCACAAGATCACAGGAGTTCTGCGAAGAACCAATCGACTAAAATGTCAAATATAATTCACTTCCGAGTGAAAAAGGAAAAATCACGCGTTTCTAAGACTACAGCCGAATGCAAGCATTCGACCGTAGTCTCGGGGACTACACCCAGTGGGTGCACTCAGCATGCCCCCACTAATCGACCAGTCGAAGACAGAGTCGACCAGTCGACCGGTTTGCGAAATCCATTCGACATAGTCGAATGACGGAAAGACTGAAATTATAAAGCCTAAGGCCGACTGCCCGCAGTCGACCTTAGCCTTGGGGACTACACCCAGCGGGTGCACTCATCGTGCCCCCACTAATCCTATTGAAGACAGAGTCGACCAGTCGACCTCAAAAAAAAGATGTATTCTTTAAGACTGTAACCGACTGCCAGCAGTCGACCACAGTCTCGGGGACTACACCCAGTGGGTGCACTCAGCGTGCCCCCATGTCACACCCTAGCTAGTCATGCATTAGAGTGTTGCATCATGTTTACTCTTTCATCAGAAACTTGAAATGGGGATTTGTGAAACCCTCAGAATCATTTTTGAAAATGACCCAAATAAAAATTTCTCCAAAAGGGTCCAAGAAAATGCTCATGTTGCTCTCTGAAAATATTGGACAGAGATAAAAATCAAACCAATATTTTTAAGAGCTCATAGGTATTTATTTTGGGCATTTGGAATTAATGCATAAATATTTGCATTGGAAATATATTAGTTATATATATTAATATACGTCCAAAAACTATGCCACCTGTTGGGGAGCTCTGGAATAATATATCTAGCTCCTGCAAAAATTGGCATAAGGTAATAAAATGATTTAATATTTTATTTAAATCAAAACAAATGTCAGAAATTAGAAAACAGAAATAAATAAAAGGGAGAAGCTTACCTGGGGCTCCTCCCTGTGCAGCCCAGCCAGCTGGCCGGCCCAGCCAGCAGGCGGCCCAGCACGTCTCCCTCCTCTGTCGTCTTCGTCCTCGACAGAGGGAGGGGAGTGTGCCCGGCGCGCGCGCGCGCCACCGCGCCACGCCACCAGCTCGCCTGCCTGCCTGCCCCTCCCCTCCTCGTCTGGATGGCCTGGAACGACGCCACGCCCTCCCCTGCTCTCTCTCACTCTCCCCCGGTTCTTCCTCTCCTCTCCCTCGCTCTCTCTCTCCCGTGTCCGAACGCACCCATCGCCGCCGTTCGCCATAGCAGCCGCCACCGGCCTCCCCTCGCCTCCCCGACACGCTCCCCAGCTCCGCCGCGACCCCCTCTTCCTCCCCACCAAGCCAAGCCCCTCGGGAAGCTCTGCATCGCCTCCACGCCATCGTCTTCCTCCTCGGGCTCCGACCACCATCGCCGTCGATTCGCCGTCTCCAGCGCGTCCCCGAGCCCGCTTCGACGCCCACTGCAACCGCGGTGAGCTCCGCCACCATTTCCCCCTCTTTTCCTCCTCGTTCCCGCGCCGTAACCCCGTTCCCACCACGGCCGAACCTCCGCCGTCGCCGAGCTCGCCGTCGACGCAGCTCCGGTGACCATTTGGTCACGGGCGTGCACCCGTTGCGCTTGCCGCGACCCGTAGAGCCCCTCCAGCGCCTCAGCTCCCTCGCTTGCGAGCAGCAGCGCCGATTCCGACCGCACCCGAACTCCGGCCGCCGCTCACGAGCTCGCCGTCGTCGGTACCGGCCACCTCAGGCACGGCCACCACCATCGTTCGACGCGCGGGAGCAAGGGCTCTCCAACGAGCCCAAGCACGGCCTCGCCCGTGCCCTGTAGCGTGTTTCCGTATCGCGCCGCCGTCTCGGGCCTCGCCGGCGTCATGCCGCCGGCGGGTTTGACCTGTTTGACCTGGGGTTTGACCCCCCCAGGGTCACTGACGCGTGGGCCCCGTCGGCCAGGTGGTCAGCATTAGTGCTAATCACTGTTAGTCAACCCCCCTGACACTGACCAGTGGGCCCCAGCACCACTAATTCCTAATTAGGATTAAATTAACCCTGTTAAACCCCCCTGTCACTGACGTGTGGACCCCACACGTCAGGTTTGACCCCAGCCAGCCGCAGTTGACCGCTGACGTCATGCTGACGTCATGCTGGTGCAATATATATATTTCTGGATTTAAATTAAATCAGGAAATTACAGAATATTATTTAACCTTAAAAAATTCATAACTTTTATTCTGTAACTCCAAATCAGACAAATTATATATGAAAAATGATCAGAAAAATCCAATCTATCCATCTGTACTATTTTCATGCATGATCAAACAAGTTAAATTGATGATTTTAACAGAACAAGGAAAAGCACTTTAAAAGGCCATGTTTGAGTTTGAAATTTGAATCTTTGATTCAAATTGGTTCAAACCCTTCTGGTTTTAGTTGCATTAGCCCAACACACTCATATTGCCATGTTTCATGCATGCATCATATTTTTGCACATTGTTTGGTGATGGTTGTGTATCGGTGCCCTTTGCGACAGGTTCTGCCTCCGAGGAGTACCGTGATTACCCTAACGAAGAACCGTATCAGTGCATCGAACCATCAGGCAAGCAACCAACCATTTGATCATATCGATACAATCCCATGTTCTCGCTCCTGCTCTCTTTTACTGCATTAAGACAACGCGTTTCAAACTGCTGTGTGCTACGGTAGTTGAACCCATTTCCTCTGCATGACCTGTCATTGCCACAGTAACTAGATGAAACCCACTAGCATGTGTAGGAGTTGATTGAGCCATATGTATGTGTTGTTCCTACCTTGCTATGCCTGCTATGCTTAGAGTCGTGTCAGGTCTGGTTCATCTGGGTGATGGACTAGAGTGAAATGATTATGTCGGTATTGAGAGTGGTGTGGTGAACACGATTTGGTAAAGGTATCGATGAGAGGCCATGTAGGAGTACATGGTGGGTTGTTTCATTGAAGCCGACCTTAAGCACTAAGATCGGTATGTGTGATTTAAGATATAGCTACTACCATGCATTGGGCCCTGAAATATGACCCCGCTCGACTTCTTATTCACCCTAGCTCTCTGTCCAGGAGTTGCAAGTAGTTTCTGGTGTTTGTAGCCTACTGGAGGCCGTGGACAGCGCTGACCGTAGGGGTGGGCTGTGATGCGGTAGGTACGTGGCACGGTGTACCGAATACCCGTTAGGTATCTCGGGAACCCTGTTCACATCGTTCGGGGCCGTATGGGAAACCTCGGCCGGACTCCCTGCGGATGGAACCTGGATAGGCGATAAACCTGGACTAGAGGCTTAAGTGTTTAGGTAGGTCGTGGTCTACACCCACGTCGGCTTTCGCTTGAAGTCTGCCGAGCACATGTCGTGTGCAGACGCTAAGTGGTGGAAACATGTATGAAGAAGTACACCCCTGCAGGGTTAACATGATCTATTCGAATAGCCGCGTCCGCGGTAAAGGACTACTTGGTTGCCTATACAGTTCATAGACAAGTAAATGGAAACTACTAAAAGCCTCAGGATAAGTGTGAGTGCCGGGGATGGCTCTTCCGTAGGAAGACGGAGGCGGATCCTCGGTAGTGTATTGAATTGGTGAGTAGTGGACTCGTGTGCGCAAAACCATTTCAAGTTGAAGTATCGTAGGATAGTCTAGCCAAGAGTCAAAGCTGGCTTGCTGCAATAACTCCACCAACCCTTCTTGATAATATGCATGTATGTAGGATCTGATGTAAGTCTTGCTGAGTACCTTTGTACTCATGTTGCTATAATTTACATTTTACAGAAGACGCTGCAACCCCTTCTGATGGGTTCTATGTGGATGTTGACATCAACGAGTAGGCTAAAGGCCCAGGTGGTGATCCTGAGCTTGTGAAGGACCACGTAGTATAGCTAGGCTTTCCAAGCCTCTTTTATTTTACTAGTTGTCTGTACTCAGACAAGTTACTTCCGCTGCTGGTTTGTATGACTGTATGACTTGAATGTTGGGTCGTGAGACCCGTACCTTTGTGTATGTTATGTATGGCTCCCTGAGCCTTAAATAAAGTACTTGTGTCGTAGAGTCATGTTGTGATGCTTCGTTGTATTTGCACATATCGAGCATATTGTGTGTATGATTGAAATGCTTGGTATGTGTGGGATCTGACTATCTAGTTGTTTATCCTTAGTAGCCTCTCTTACCGGGAAATGTCTCCTAGTGTTACCGCTGAGCCATGGTAGCTTGCTACTGCTCTGGAACACTTAGGCTGGCCGACATGTGTCCTTCTTCGTTCCTGTGTCTGTCCCTTCGGGGAAATGTCACGCTTTGAGTACCGGAGTCCTGTTAGCCCGCTACAGCCCGGTTTACCGGAGTCCTGCTAGCCCAGTGCTACAGCCCGGACCCACTTGCTGATGACCGACACGTTCGAAGCTGGGTCATGGATGCCTGTCCCTGTAAGTCTGTGCCACTTTGGGTTTACGACTAGTCATGTCAGCCCGGGCTCCTTATCATATGGATGCTAGCGACACTATCATATACGTGAGCCAAAAGGCGCAAACGGTCCCGGGCAAAGGTAAGGCGACACCCGTGGGGATACCGTGCGTGAGGCCGCAAAGTGATATGAGGTGTTACCGGCTAGATCGATGTGACATCGAGTCGGGGTCCTGACAGCGTTGGCATCAGAGCCGGACTGCCTGTAGGTTCTCCAAGCCAAACTGGTCGATGTTGAGTCTAGAAATTCTTTAGTTATATGTAGGGGAATTGTTTGTGGGCTGGAACGTAAGGCTCTTTTTACTCCTTTATCTAATGACATTCTGATCTGAGTCAGTCTATTCTTCCACCGGGGGTTAAGGAATTAGGATCTGTTCTCTCTATCAGGATCACGTGTTACTAATCAGTAGTACCTTATAGGTTTGATGGATACAAGCCTAGTTCAGTTCTACTACCACATTATGTTGCTAGGATGGTCTCAGAACTTTGATATGATGATGATGAGTGTGTATGTAATCCTTTGCCAAATGTCTCAAAATCCTTCTTGAGCATTTACAGCTGTTATGCTGCCGAAATTTTGCTAGAAATTCTAATGCCTTTGCATTATGATTGTGCTTTCAGATGGCCACTCGCGACCTCAATCAAGTGGTTCGCCTGACTCGATGCCTAGATGTACCCGGCCATACTGCCAAGTTGGTCAGGGTAATGACTGAGGCTGGATACCGCTGGTATCCTGAGTACACGGTCGAAGAGCAATTTCGGGACTTCAATCAAAGCCAGTATCTCTGCACTGTCAGGATATTTCCATCTTATCCTGGATCCACCGAGCCCCTTCACTGCTCCTATGGACTCGGGGTTACTATTGAGATGGCTGTGCAGGACACCGCCTACTCTATGATGACCATCATGCGAGTCAGATCTGGTCTATTTCGGGACTCTGATTTCCGGTATATGCCAGGCTCACTTCCGGGAGCACAAGGGTATCTCCAGGCTATCTATGCTGACCCCACCTAGGAGGATTCACGGACTCGCACCACTACCGAGATGCTCGAGGATAAGGACCGTGAAAATCGGGCCTTGAGGTTAGAGCTCTTCAATACCCGTGCTGACCATTGGGCCACGTTGACTCGGTTTGCACCGGCGGTGCAAGCTGGATATTCGGATATGCGCGATCTCTATCCTGTGAGATCTGCTCCGCCAGACGTGATGGGTTGGCGTGATGTAGGAGGCATCACCCCACCTCGCGGTCCCCGCAGGCCACCGTCTGTTGGTCCAAGACCTCATCCTAGCCCCTATGGTCCACAAGCTCCGCGAGATCGTCTGTTTCCGGATGATCATGTTGAGCTTCCAGGCTATGGAGGTGACTTCTACGAGGACTACTACGGATCGATCTGAGTTAGTGGTAGTATCACTAGTTCGCACTAGCTGTGTCGTCTATCGTCCCGCGTGACTCGTGGGATATGACCTAGTTGTACTCTTTCCGGAGGTGTAGAAAAATAATGTATAGGAGCTTGGGATGCCTCCGATGAGATGTAATCCTCTTTCACCGTAATAGTACTTTGCTTGGTCTTGTACTAAACCCTGTATGGTGTGTATGACGATGGAATAAAGAAGCAGTTTCTGTATCTACCATGTCATACGGATGATCATTTTGCATTCCGAGTTATTCCTTACATTTTGTATTCTATGTCGGAATTTTATCATCCTGACTAAATCATTGTCTTGTTTACCTAGGATGGTCAACACGCGCACTAACCCTGCTCCTCAAGAGCAGGCCGAAGGCAGTGAAGTCAGGGATGCAAATCTGCCTCATCCTCCTTCCCTAGCCGAGGTTATGATGGAAGCTGAGAGAAACAAGCGGGAGACCAACCGTTTGCTGGAGCGTATTGAACAGAACACGACACACCATCAGAGGACTAACGTGGTGTCACTCAGTGATTTTATCAAATTACATCCACCCACGTTCCACCACTCCGTCGAGCCTCTCGATGCTGATGACTGGCTTCACAGTATCTCTCACAAACTGCGTTCCGCGCTGGTAGCGAAGGCTGACAAGGTCATCTTTGCTGCATATCATCTTGAAGGCCCCGCCAGTCTATGGTGGGAGAATTATGGAGCTATGCGCCCAGCGGACCATGTCACTACTTGGGCTGAATTCAGCGAGGCTTTCCGTGAACATCACATTCCGGAGGGTCTCATGGACCGTAAACGTGAGGAATTCTGCAATTTCACCCAAGGCCGACTCTCTGTGGATGTTTACAGCAGGGAGTTTGGTAACCTCGCACGATATGCAACTGAGGAAGTGTCCACTGATGCCAAGAAGCAAGCAAGGTTCCGTAAGGGCCTTAGTCCTGAGCTTCGCCGCGACCTCCGTCTGCATGAGTGCACATCTTTTCAGAAACTTGTTAACAAAGCCATCAGTGCTGAAACTGGTCAGACTGACTATGACGCAACACGCAAGCATGGCCGTGACATGGGTTCCTCATCCGGTGCTGGTCCTCAGACGCGCCGCGTGTGGGTACCCAACACCGCCCTGCCACCCAGGTTCACACCGAGGCCATCTTTCCAGGCGCCTCGCCCTGTTCAACAGTCTGCACCGGCCAAGCCCTATGGGGGTCCAACCAACAATGCTCCTCCACGTACCAGTTCCGTAACTTGTTTCAAGTGTGGGGAATCTGGTCACTATATGCGTGAGTGTCCCCAGACCAACCCCAACCAGTCTGCTAAAGCTGTTGGCCGTGGCAAGCCGACAGGAAAAGTATTCCACGCCAAGCCGGCCACCGCCTCACGTGGCCATGTCAACTGTATCTCTGCCGAAGAAGCTCAAGAGGATCCCAACGTCGTTCTCGGTACGCTTCTTGTTAATTGCCACCCGGCATCTGTTCTTTTCGATACAGGAGCCTCTCATTCTTTTATATCCGAAAATTATGCTCGTTTGCATAACATCGCATTCGGTGTTATGCCAACCTCTATGGTAATTCAAACTCCGGGATCCAAATGGCAAACTTCTAGAGTAAGCCATGGAAATGAAATCCAAGTCGACAGACTTGTTTTCCTCGCGTCTTTGATAGCTCTTAAATCTTTAGATATTAATATCATTTTGGGTATGGACTGGATGTCAGCTCATCATGCCAAAATTGATTGCTTCTCTAGGACTGTTCAACTCACTCATCCTTCGGGGAAGGTAGTCAATGTCTTGACCCGAATAGCCAAGCGACAATTATATTCTCTTAACGCCAGCCCTTTGCCAGACCTTGAGGACGTTCTGGTAGTCCGTGACTTCCCGGATGTCTTCCCAGAGGAATTGCCAGGTGTTCCACCTGATAGGGATGTTGAGTTCGTAATAGACCTCATCCCAGGAACCGTTCCGATTGCTAGAAGACCCTATAAGATGGCACCCCTAGAACTAGCCGAGCTTAAGAAACAACTCGATGAGTCCTTGAAAAAGGGTTTCATCCGACCTAGCTCATCTCCGTGGGCTTGCCCCGTCCTATTCGTCAAGAAGAAGGATGGTACGGACCGGATGGTTGTAGATTACCGACCTGTCAATTTGGTCACAATCAAGAACAAATATCCGCTTCCCAGGATCAACGACCTGTATGATCAGCTCGCTGGATCCTCAGTCTTCTCCAAGATGGATTTGAGGTTGGGCTACCATCAAATCAAAATCAGAAACGGGGACATTCCTAAAACGGCCTTTGTTACTCGTTATGGCCAATACGAGTACACCGTCATGTCCTTCGGTTTAACCAACACTCCAGCCACCTTTTCTCGGTTAATGAACTCATTCTTCATGGAGTATTTGGATAAATTCGTCGTGGTTTACCTCGATGATATACTCATCTACTCCAAGAACGAGGAGGAACATGCCGAACATCTAAGGCTAGTGTTGAAGAAACTTCGAGAGCATCGCCTTTATGCCAAATTTTCTAAATGTGAATTCTGGTTGTCAGAAGTGACCTATCTGGGTCATGTAATATCTGGTAAAGGTATTGCTGTTAACCCTGAGCGAGTTCAAGCCATCCTTAATTGGACTCCACCTGAATCGGTCAAGCAAGTTCGGAGTTTTCTGGGCTTAGCGAGCTATTGTCGTCGCTTTGTCGAGAACTTCTCCAAAGTTGCCTACCAGTTGGAACTACCTCCGCACCTCTCCAGAGTCCACGATGTCTTCCACGTTTCTCAACTCAGGCGTTGCTTCTCGGATCCTATCCGTGGAGTGGACCACGAAATGCTTGATCTCCAAGATAATCTTACATATCGAGAGTACCCTATTCGTATCCTCGATCAGGCCGAACGTACCACTCGACGTCATAATATCAAGTTTCTCAAAGTACAATGGTCGCACCATTCTGAGGATGAAGCAACTTGGGAAAGGGAGGATCGTCTTCGACTCGAATATCCCGCCTTCTTCCCGGAGGAACCCAAATCTCGGGACGAGATTCTTTTGAGTGGGGGTGAGTTGTCACACCCTAGCTAGTCATGCATTAGAGTGTTGCATCATGTTTACTCTTTCATCAAAAACTTGAAATGGGGATTTGTGAAACCCTCAGAATCATTTTTGAAAATGACCCAAATAAAAATTTCTCGAAAAGGGTCCAAGAAAATGCTCATGTTGCTCTCTGAAAATATTGGACAGAGATAAAAATCAAACCAATATTTTTAAGAGCTCATAGGTATTTATTTTGGGCATTTGGAATTAATGCATAAATATTTGCATTGGAAGTTATATATATTAATATATGTCCAAAAACTATGCCACCTGTTGGGGAGCTCTGGAATAATATATCTAGCTCCTGCAAAAATTGGCATAAGGTAATAAAATGATTTAATATTTTATTTAAATCAAAACAAATGTCAGAAATTAGAAAACAGAAATAAATAAAAGGGAGAAGCTTACCTGGGGCTACTCCCTGTGCAGCCCAGCCAGCTGGCCGGCCCAGCCAGCAGGCGGCCCAGCCCGTCTCCCTCCTCTGTCGTCTTCGTCCTCGACAGAGGGAGGGGAGTGTGCCCGGCGCGCGCGCGCGCCACAGCGCCACGCCACCAGCTCGCCTGCCTGCCTGCCCCTCCCCTCCTCGTCTGGATGGCCTGGAACGACGCCACGCCCTCCCCTGCTCTCTCTCACTCTCCCCCGGTTCTTCCTCTCCTCTCCCTCGCTCTCTCTCTCCCGTGTCCGAACGCACCCATCACCGCCGTTCGCCATAGCAGCCGCCACCGGCCTCCCCTCGCCTCCCCGACACGCTCCCCAGCTCCGCCGCGACCCCCTCTTCCTCCCCACCAAGCCAAGCCCCTCGGGAAGCTCCGCATCGCCTCCACGCCATCGTCTTCCTCCTCGGGCTCCGACCACCATCGCCGTCGATTCGCCGTCTCCAGCGCGTCCCCGAGCCCGCTTCGACGCCCACTGCAACCGCGGTGAGCTCCGCCACCGTTTCCCCCTCTTTTCCCCCTCGTTCCCGCGCCGTAACCCCATTCCCACCACGGCCGAACCTCCGCCGTCGCCGAGCTCGCCGTCGACGCAGCTCCGGTGACCATTTGGTCACGGGCGTGCACCCGTTGCGCTTGCCGCGACCCGTAGAGCCCCTCCAGCGCCTCAGCTCCCTCGCTTGCGAGCAGCAGCGCCGATTCCGACCGCACCCGAACTCCGGCCGCCGCTCACGAGCTCGCCGTCGTCGGTACCGGCCACCTCAGGCACGGCCACCACCATCGTTCGATGCGCGGGAGCAAGGGCTCTCCAACGAGCCCAAGCACGGCCTTGCCCGTGCCCTGTAGCGCGTTTCCGTATCGCGCCGCCGTCTCGGGCCTCGCCGGCGTCATGCCGCCGGCGGGTTTGACCTGTTTGACCTGGGGTTTGACCCCCCCAGGGTCACTGACGCGTGGGCCCCGTCGGCCAGGTGGTCAGCATTAGTGCTAATCACTGTTAGTCAACCCCCCTGACACTGACCAGTGGGCCCCAGCGCCACTAATTCCTAATTAGGATTAAATTAACCCTGTTAAACCCCCCTGTCACTGACGTGTGGACCCCACACGTCAGGTTTGACCCCAGCCAGCCGCAGTTGACCGCTGACGTCATGCTGACGTCATGCTGGTGCAATATATATATTTCTGGATTTAAATTAAATCAGGAAATTACAGAATATTATTTAACCTTCAAAAATTCATAACTTTTATTCTGTAACTCCAAATCAGACAAATTATATATGAAAAATGATCAGAAAAATCCAATCTATCCATCTGTACTATTTTCATGCATGATCAAACAAGTTAAATTGATGTTTTTAACAGAACAAGGAAAAGCACTTTAAAAGGCCATGTTTGAGTTTGAAATTTGAATCTTTGATTCAAATTGGTTCAAACCCTTCTGGTTTTAGTTGCATTAGCCCAACACACTCATATTGCCATGTTTCATGCATGCATCGTATTTTTGCACATTGTTTGGTGATGGTTGTGTATCGGTGCCCTTTGCGACATGTTCTGCCTCCGAGGAGTACCGTGATTACCCTAACGAAGAACCGTATCAGTGCATCGAACCATCAGGCAAGCAACCAACCATTTGATCATATCGATACAATCCCATGTTCTCGCTCCTGCTCTCTTTTACTGCATTAAGACAACGCGTTTCAAACTGCTGTGTGCTACGGTAGTTGAACCCATTTCCTCTGCATGACCTGTCATTGCCACAGTAACTAGATGAAACCCACTAGCATGTGTAGGAGTTGATTGAGCCATATGTATGTGTTGTTCCTACCTTGCTATGACTGCTATGCTTAGAGTCGTGTCAGGTCTGGTTCATCTGGGTGATGGACTAGAGTGAAATGATTATGTCGGTATTGAGAGTGGTGTGGTGAACACGATTTGGTAAAGGTATCGATGAGAGGCCATGTAGGTGTACATGGTGGGTTGTTTCATTGAAGCCGACCTTAAGCACTGAGATCTGTATGTGTGATTTAAGATATAGCTACTACCATGCATTGGGCCCTGAAATATGACCCCGCTCGACTTCTTATTCACCCTAGCTCTTTGTCCAGGAGTTGCAAGTAGTTTCTGGTGTTTGTAGCCTACTGGAGGCCGTGGACAGCGCTGACCGTAGGGGTGGGCTGTGATGCGGTAGGTACGTGGCACGGCGTACCGAATACCCGTTAGGTATCTCGGGAACCCTGTTCACATCGTTCGGGGCCGTATGGGAAACCTCGGCCGGACTCCCTGCGGATGGAACCTGGATAGGCGATAAACCTGGACTAGAGGCTTAAGTGTTTAGGTAGGTCGTGGTCTACACCCACGTCGGCTTTCGCTTGAAGTCTGCCGAGCACATGTCGTGTGCAGACGCTAAGTGGTGGAAACATGTATGAAGAAGTACACCCCTGCAGGGTTAACATGATCTATTCGAATAGCCGCGTCCGCGGTAAAGGACTACTTGGTTGCCTATACAGTTCATAGACAAGTAAATGGAAACTACTAAAAGCCTCAGGATAAGTGTGAGTGCCGGGGATGGCTCTTCCGTAGGAAGACGGAGGCGGATCCTCGGTAGTGTATTGAATTGGTGAGTAGTGGACTCGTGTGCGCAAAACCATTTCAAGTTGAAGTATCATAGGATAGTCTAGCCAAGAGTCAAAGCTGGCTTGCTGCAATAACTCCACCAACCCTTCTTGATAATATGCATGTATGTAGGATCTGATGTAAGTCTTGCTGAGTACCTTTGTACTCATGTTGCTATAATTTACATTTTACAGAAGATGCTGCAACCCCTTCTGATGGGTTCTATGTGGACGTTGACATCAACGAGTAGGCTAAAGGCCCAGGTGGTGATCCTGAGCTTGTGAAGGACCACGTAGTATAGCTAGGCTTTCCAAGCCTCTTTTATTTTACTAGTTGTCTGTACTCAGACAAGTTACTTCCGCTGCTGGTTTGTATGACTGTATGACTTGAATGTTGGGTCGTGAGACCCGTACCTTTGTGTATGTTATGTATGGCTCCCTGAGCCTTAAATAAAGTACTTGTGTCGTAGAGTCATGTTGTGATGCTTCGTTGTATTTGCACATATCGAGCATATTGTGTGTATGATTGAAATGCTTGGTATGTGTGGGATCTGACTATCTAGTTGTTTATCCTTAGTAGCCTCTCTTACCGGGAAATGTCTCCTAGTGTTACCGCTGAGCCATGGTAGCTTGCTACTGCTCTGGAACACTTAGGCTGGCCGGCATGTGTCCTTCTTCGTTCCTGTGTCTGTCCCTTCGGGGAAATGTCACGCATTGAGTACCGGAGTCCTGTTAGCCCGCTACAGCCCGGTTTACCGGAGTCCTGCTAGCCCAGTGCTACAGCCCGGACCCACTTGCTGATGACCGACACGTTCGAAGCTGGGTCATGGATGCCTGTCCCTGTAAGTCTGTGCCACTTTGGGTTTACGACTAGCCATGTCAGCCCGGGCTCCTTATCATATGGATGCTAGCGACACTGTCATATACGTGTGCCAAAAGGCGCAAACGGTCCCGGGCTAAGGTAAGGCGACACCCGTGGGAATACCGTGCGTGAGGCCGCAAAGTGATATGAGGTGTTACATGCTAGATCGATGTGGCATTGAGTCGGGGTCCTGACAGCGTTGGTATCAGAGCTTGACTGCCTGTAGGATTACCAAGCCAAACTGGTCGAAGTTGAGTCTAGAAATTCTTTAGTTATATAAGGGAATTGATTGTGGGATGGAACGTAAGGCTCTTTTTACTCCTTATACATTATGCCTTCTGATCTAAGTCATCTTATCTTTCCTGCGGGGATTAAGAACTAGGCTATCTCTTCTTTCTATCAGGATCACGTGTTACTAATCCGTAGACTTATAGATTGTTGGACTTAAGCCTCGTTTCAGTTTCTACTACTTCTGTATGTTAATTGTTGATCTCGAAATCTTGATATTGTGCTTCTGAGTGGTTATGCCACCATTTTTGTGAATGTCTCAAATCTTTTCTGAGCATTTACAGCCGTTATGCTGTCCGAGTCATCCCAGGTTTCTAAGTAGTTTGATGCATTTGCAAATCCTTTCTTCCCGTTTCAATGTTCCCATGGGCCAGATTAACCACACTAATCAGTGAGTTGAGGTACTCCGTTACCTTGACATATATGTTGGAAATATTATTATGACCCTAGGTGTCTCAGGGGATCATCTAGTAATTTAGCCATGATTTGTGTTCCCAGTGTGATGATTCTGGCCATCATTCTCGAAAGCATCCCGTGATGCTACTTAGTAGTAGGTATTCTATTCCTGGGTTTTGAACCCGAGATCCACCCTACTTATTTCATGTTGATAGTGTTAGCTAGTTCCTTTAGGATATTAGTAACCTTTGCATTAGTCCTCGATGTTCGTGGTATTCCTTTCTTCCAAATACTATGAACCGCTTATGGCAGATGTTCCTCGCTGATCGAAAGATCACAATCAGAGTGCTCTCGATGGGTTCTCGATTCTACATTGTAACTCTGCCAGTTCTACTTTTCTGCATGGGTTATCCGGAAGAAACATGTGGAATTCGTTCGACATGCTAAACCATGCATCCACAACTCAGAAAATCATAAGTTCCTTTGAGTTGTCTCTCTTTAGTTGTTTCTGACCCTCGCCTATCAATTGATAGTCAAGAGTATGCGTGCATTCGTTCGTCGATGCCTATTACCCTTGTGGTCCGCCAAGCCATTCTATTTTAGAATGAATAGGAGAAACAAACTCCAGTACCTCATCCATATCTAGGATTGGGTCAAAGTAGTTGTATTCCGCAGATCAAATGCCAATCCAGCTTTTGGTTCTGTTCTACCTTGGAGTATTACCCCCTTCATGTCAGAATTGTCATGAGAACTGCACCAACTTTCATGAATTTTGACGTAGTAATACTTCTCACCATCATTAGTCATTCCTCGGCCATCGTGTTGATGCAACCGGAATACCGACAAATGAATTGTGATGTGTGAAATCAATACTCCCAGCAACCTCGTTGCTTGGTAGTTAAGGGACAATAATTTCATTCTTAGCGTGTTGGTTTTTGAATCATCCTTCTAAGACTGATCGTGCTACCTAGTCCTTATTTCGGTGCACCCTTCGATTGATGAGTTAGGATCTTGTCAAGTCCTCACTCATTTGATCATATCGTCTTGCCCTCAAAAGCGAGATTGTTCTCAAGCTTAGTAACATACCGGTGGTTCGTGATTTTCCGAATATCTTCTTGGAAGTATTACCAGGTTGTCACCTGACTGCTATGTTGAGCTCGTGATCAAGTCGGGTTCTTGTGAACCACCCTTTCTCCAAGAATCTGTGATGGATATCCCGGAGCTAGTTGGTTAAGCTAGACAACAACGGCGGTAAGTGGTGAGAGCGTGTGTGAAGAAGTATACCCCTGCAGGGTTAACATCATCTATTCGAATAGCCGTGTCCGCGGAAAAGGACTTCTGGGTTGCTTATATCAGTTCATAGACAAGTGAAAGTGGATACTCTAAAATACGCAAGATAAGCGTGAGTGCTATGGATGGCGTTCTCGTAGGGAGACGGGAGCGGATCCATAGTGGTGTATTGATATGGTGAATATGTGGACTCGTGTGCGCCACCTCAAAAGAGTTACTCGCAGTCGTAGTTTAGGATAGCCACCGAGTCAAAGCTGGCTTGCTGCAGTTAAACCCCACCACCCCTTTGTTGATAATGATGCATATGTAGTTAGTTCTGATGTAAGTCTTGCTGGGTACATTTGTACTCACGTTTGCCTATTTTATGTTTTTGCAGAGAGACTTCGGTCTCGCTAGTAGTTCCACGTGGACTTCGACGTTTAGCTTGTTACCTCAGCTACGATCTTGTGCCCCGGCAGGATCTGATAGATAGTCGGGCTTCTCAGCCTTTTTCATTTGTAGATGTCTGTACTCAGACATGATAGCTTCCGCTTGTGCTTTGACTTGTATGCTCTGATTGTTGGGTCATGAGACCCATGTTTGTAATGTCTCGCTCCTCGGAGCCTATCGAATAAACTACTTGAGTCGTAGAGTCATTTTGTGATGCCATGTTGTATTGCACATATCGAGCATATTGTGTGTATGTTATTGAAATGCTTGGTATGTGTGGGATCTGACTATCTAGTTGTTTATCTTTAGTAGCCTCTCTTACCGGGAAATGTCTCCTAGTGTTACCGCTGAGCCATGGTAGCTTGCTACTGCTCTGGAACACTTAGGCTGGCCGGCATGTGTCCTTCTTCGTTCCTGTGTCTGTCCCTTCGGGGAAATGTCACGCTTTGAGTACCGGAGTCCTGTTAGCCCGCTACAGCCCGGTTTACCGGAGTCCTGCTAGCCCAGTGCTACAGCCCGGACCCACTTGCTGATGACCGACATGTTCGAAGCTGGGTCATGGATGCCTGTCCCTGTAAGTCTGTGCCACTTTGGGTTTACGACTAGTCATGTCAGCCCGGGCTCCTTATCATATGGATGCTAGCGACACTATCATATACGTGAGCCAAAAGGCACAAACGGTCCCGGGCAAAGGTAAGGCGACACCCGTGGGGATACCGTGCGTGAGGCCGCAAAGTGATATGAGGTGTTACCGGCTAGATCGATGTGACATCGAGTCGGGGTCCTGACACCCCACCGGTTTGCGAAATCCATTCGACATAGTCGAATGACGGAAAGACTGAAATTATAAAGCCTAAGGCCGACTGCCCGCAGTCGACCTTAGCCTTGGGGACTACACCCAGCGGGTGCACTCAGCGTGCCCCCGCTAACACAGAGTTTAACTCGACACACCCAGTAGGTGACTACTATAAATTCTGGAAAGAAAAGTTTCTGATAGCATATCCTAACAGAACAAATGGTGGTCGACTGACCTGAACATTGCGTTGGAGGGCGGAACTGGCGTCGTAAGCTGCCTGGCTCGCATCCCGGATGGTCTTCAACTGCTCCATCATGATCCCTGCCTGGCGTATTGCCTCCTTTGCTACGCCAGCTTGGTCCTCTGGGACGTGGTGCGTCGTGAAGAGGGAGGGCTGCGGAGCACTCGTCAGTGGATCTGTGAAGGACACGGTGTGTCGAGTGGTGTTCCCTTCCTCCGCGACCAGAGCCTCAGGCACCGTCACATCCTGGGTCACCTTGCTGGCAGACGCTTTCCTACTCCTTCTGTACTTCAGCGGTTCCTCATCTTCATCATCATCAGGGAGAGTGGTTACAACATTGGATGGAGCTACAGAAAAGAATCAGGATTAGATCATGAGTCAGTCGACTAAAGACAGTGTTAAGTATATAGTACCAGGTTTTGAGGTTGCTGCGTCCTCCATCTCATGGTCGTCAGCCCGGGCCGAGGTCTCAGAAGTAGCAGCACTGCAACTCCAAAGAGTCAGTCGACTAACTCCAGCGCCAACCAGAGATAAAGTTCACACAAAACAAGAAGACTTAAGCAACATGATTACCCTGATATGGTGGGGATGGGCACCTTCATCTTCGGCAGGTGCTTGGTCGGCTTCGACGGGGCCGCCCTGGGCTGCTTCCGTGCCTTTTCAGTCGGCGCCGGAGAGGTGGTCCGAGGGCGCTTGGTCGACTGTGTAACAGTCGTGACCCCCTCGCCGCGTTCAGTCGCAGGGTCATGGACAAGTTTCGACCGCCTTTCCGAGCGCGGTGGTGCGACCTCCTCCTCCTCCTCCTCTTGCCCGTCCTCATCATCATCATCATCATCGTCATCGTCATCATCATCGGCCTCGGCGGCGTCCGAGTCCCACTCCTCCTCCTGGCTCTCGCCCCCGCTCGCTTCTCCCTCCCCAGTCGGAGCCTGCGCTCCGTTGGGCATCGAGTACAGTTCAATGAGGGTCTGAGGGACAACAAGACAAAGATCAGTCGACCGATCGCCAGAGAAAGCAGAAATAAATATGACGAGAATACAACGGGAAGTGGGGCAGACATGCCTTGTTTGGGTCACTGTGGCAGTCGAGTGGAGGAATCCTTCTGGCCCCGCGAGGGTTGTCCTTGTTCCCAGTAACAGCGGCCATCCACCTTTCCAGAGTGGCATCGTCGACTGCTTCTGGGTTGACCCGAGTCACATCCTCAGTCCCACAGTACAACCACATGCAATGGCTCCGGAACTGAAGAGGCTGGATTCGGCGCCTAAGGAAAACTTCCAAGAGATCCATGCCCATCACTCCCTCCCGAACCAACTGAACTACGCGCTCCATCAGCATCTTCACGTCAGCTTTCTCCTCCGGAATCAGTTTCAGAGAGGAGGGCTTGTTCACTCGGTCCATGGTAAATGGAGGGAGTCCACTCGACTGCCCCGGTGTCGACTCATCCTGGCAGTAGAACCAGGTCAACTGCCAGCCTCTGACTGACTCGGGAAATGTCATGGCTGGGAAGGTGCTCTTGTTTCTCACCTGGATCCCCAGACCTCCACACATTTGGACCACTCGGGTTCTTTCGTCGCCTGGACTCGCCTTCTTCACAGTTTGAGAGCGACATGTGAATATGTGCTTGAACAAGCCCCAGTGCGGTCGACAGCCCAGAAAACTCTCGCACATGGACACAAACGCGGCAAGATAGGCGATAGAATTCGGGGTGAAGTGGTGGAGTTGCACTCCAAAAAAGTTCAAGAAACCACGGAAGAAAATGCTCGGCGGCAAAGAGAATCCGCGGTCGACATGCGTAGCAAGAAGCACTCACTCACCCTCTCCCGGCTGGGGCTGCCACTCTTTCCCCGGAAGCCTCGCAGCTCCATGGGGGATCAGGCCCTCGTTGGCCATGTCGAGGAGATCCTTCTCCGTGATGGTCGACTGGATCCAATCTCCCTGGACCTAGCCTTTCGGCAGGCGGGATCTGGACGAAGACCCACCGCGGCTGGTGGATCTCCCCTTCGCCTTCTCCGTCGCCGACGCCTTCTTCGCGCGCTCCAGCGCCGCCGTCTTCTCCTTGACCATGGCTTCCGGCGGGGCGCCTGAGGAGAAGTGGTGCGGAGGCGAGAGCGAGCGCGTTGGGCGGAGACGAAGGAGGCAGAGAGAGAGAATGCTGAGGCACTATTCAAAAAACCCTCGCCGGGCGCATTTATAAGATCCCTTCCGAGTGAATGACAGGTGGGCCCGACAGATCTAATCATATCCTGGAACTGTTACACAGGCGGGATACGTGGTGAAGAAAGCGGCGCGGGGATCGAGGCGTCTATGTCCCGTCCCATCCGAACGCCGCAGTCCGCTCCGCTTCGCGCATTTCCCCAAATTTCGCACCCCGCGGAATCCGCGAACGGCAGATCGGTCTGCCAGGCGCGGGATTTCCTGCGATCCGTCGCTCGGAAATCGATGAAGCCTGAAAGATCACTCGATGAAAGAAAAGAATGGATCGACTCGACTGAAGACAAGTTGCTCACTATCAACGAAGAGATTCTCTGGTTCAGAACAACACACGACCAGTGTGCAAAGGTTAATCGGAAACAACATCAACTCCTCCGTCACTCAAAGCCTCAATCCATTCGGGGGCTAATGATGGGGTCGTGTACCTAGGGTAGGGTCACAGACCTGATCTAAGTACCCTGCCCAAGGACACCCTTAGAAGAGGTCACCTTCCAGTCGACCAACGAGGGACTCACTCAACTGACTTGAAGGACTCGACCACGAAGACTCACTCGACTACCAGGAGGTCAAAAGGCACTCTGCATTGCAACGGCCTGTAGTTAAGTAGACTTTATGATAGTTAAGACACTTTATGCGGGACGTTACCAGTAACGCCTCGGACTAAATACACCTTAAACCCTTCATTACGTGGGCTGGCTGGGGTCCTGGCGCACTCTATATAAGCCACCCCCCTCCACAGGCAGAAGGGTTCGGCATCCTGTAATTCATATACACATAATCCACTCGACCGCCTCCGGGCTCCGAGACGTAGGGCTTTTACTTCCTCCGAGAAGGGCCTGAACTCGTACATCTCTTGTGTTTACAACCTCTCCATAGCTAGGACCTTGCCTCTCCATACCTACCCCCCACTCTACTGTCAGACTTAGAACCACGACACTAGGGTACCCCTACTCTAGTACACCGACGTCTGAATATAGTCATACGTGCTTATGGAAAGGAACTTGCATGACATCTTTTGTCCTACCCTCCCGTGGTAGCGGGGTCCTAGTGGAAACTAAGGGATATTAAGGCCTCCTTTTAATAGAGTACCGACCAAAGCATTATCACATAGTGAATACATGAACTCCTCAAACTATGGTCATCACCGAGAAGTATCCCGATTATTGTCACTTCGGGGTTGTCGGATCATAACACATAATAGGTGACTATAGACTTGCAAGATAGGATCAAGAACTCACATATATTCATGAAAACATAATAGGTTCAGATCTGAAATCATGGCACTCGGGCCCTACTAACAAGCATTAAGCATAGCAAAGTCATAGCAACATCAATCTCAGAACATAGTGGATAGTAGGGATCAAACCCTAACAAAACTAACTTGATTACATGGTAAATCTCATCCAACCCATCACCGTCCAGCAAGCCTACGATGGAATTACTCACGCACGGCGGTGAGCATCATGAAATTGGTGATGGAGGATGGTTGATGATGACGACGGCGACGAATCCCCCTCTCAGGAGCCTCAAACCGACTCTAGATCAGCCCTCCCGAGAGAGATTAGGGTTTGGCGGCGGCTCCGTATCGTAAAACGCGATAAACTTTCTCTCTGATTTTTCTCTCCACGAAACGGAATACATAGAGTTGGAGTTGAGGTCGGTGGAGCATCAGGGGGCCCATGAGACAGGGGGCGCGCCCAGGGGGAGGGCGCACCCCTACCCTCGTGGACAGGGTGTGGCCCCCTGGCCTTGATTCTTTTGCCAGTATTTTATATATTTTCCAAAAGTTATCTCCGTGGATTTTCAGGTCATTCTGAGAACTTTTGTTTTCTGCACAATAAACAACACCATGGCAGTTCTGCGAAAACAACGTCAGTCCGGGTTAGTTTCATTCAAATCATGCAAGTTAGAGTCCAAAACAAGGGCAACAGTGTTTGGAAAAGTAGATACGTTGGAGACGTATCAACCCCCCCCCCCCCAAGCTTAAACCTTTGCTTGTCCTCAAGCAATTCAGTTGATAAACTGAAAGTGATAAAGAAAGACTTTTACAAACTCTATTTGCTCTTGTTGTTGTAAATATGTAAAGCGAACATTCAAGTTTTCTGCAAAGATTATGAACTAACCATTCTCACAATAACACTTAGGTCTCATGTTTACTCATATCAATGGCATAATCAGCTAGCGAGCAATAATAATAAAACTCGGATGACAACACTTTCTCAAAACAATCATAATATGATATAACAAGATGGTATCTCGCTAGCCCTTTCTGAGACCACAAAACATAAATGCAGAGCACCTTTAAAGATCAAGGACTGACTAGAAATTGTAATTCATGGTGAAAGCAATCCAGTCAAGTCATACCCAATATAAACTAATAATAATGAATGCAAATGACAGTGTGCTCTCCAGCGGGTGCTTTTTAATAAGAAGGTGATGACTCAACATAAAAGTAAATAGATAGGCCCTTCGCAGAGGGAAGCATGGATTTGTAGAGGTGCCAGGGCTCGATTTTAAAATAGAGATGAATAACATTTTGAGCGGCATACTTTCACTGTCAACGCAACAACTATGAGATGGCAATATCTTCCATACTACATGCACTATAGACGGTTCCCAAACAGAATGGTAAAAGTTTATACTCCCCCACCATCAACAAGCATCAATCCATGGCTTGCTCGAAACAACGAGCGCCTCCAACTAACAACAGCCCTGGGGGAGTTTTGTTTAATTATTTTGATTTGCTTTGATCTTTTGGATCATGGGACTCGGCATCCCGGTTACCAGCCATTTTCTCCTGAATGAGGAGCGGACTCCACTCCTCTTGAGAATAACCAACCTAGCACGGAAGATACATACAGACCTAGTTGGAACATGAGCTGCTCGAGCATACAAAACAGAATTTTATTTGAAGGTTTGGAGTTTGGCACATACAAATTTACTTGGAATGGCAGGTAAATACCGCATATAGGAAGGTATGGTGGACTCATATGGAATAACTTTGAGGTTTATGGAGTTTGGATGCACAAGAAGTATGCCCACTTAGTACAGGTGAAGGCTAGCAAAAGACTGGGAAGTGACCAACTGAGAGAGCGACAACAGTCGTGAACATGCATTAAAATTAATTTACACCGAGTACAAGCATGAGTAGGATATAATCTACCATGAACATAAATATCATGAAGGCTACGTTGATTTGTTACAAGTACATGCGTGAACATGTGCCAAATCGAGTCACTCAATTCATTCAAAGGAGGATACCATCCCACCATACCACATCACAATCATTTTAATAGCATGTTGGCACGCAAGGTAAACCATTATAGCTCATAGCTAGTCAAGCGTGGCACAAGCAACTATGGTCTCTAAATGTCATTGCAAATATGTTTACTTCATAATAGGCTGAATCAGGAACGATGAACTCATCATATTTACAAAAACAAGAGAGGTCGGGTTCATACCAACTTTTCTCATCTCAATCAGTCCATCATATATTGTCATTATTGCCTTTCACTTGCACGACCGAACGGTGTGTATAATAATAATAGTGCACGTGCATTGGACTAAGCTGGAATCTGCAAGCATTCAACTCAGAGAGAAGACAAAGTTATATGGTCTCTAAGTTAAATAAATAATCATGCATACGAGAGCCACTAAACATTTTCAATACGGTCTCCTACTCTCGACCCCCAAAGGAAAGAAAAGAAACAAAAACTATTTACACGGGAAAGCTCCCAACAAGCAAGAAGAAGAACGAGAAATCTTTTTGGGTTTTCATTTTAATTTCTACTACAAGCATGGAAATTAAACTAACTATTTTTTTTGGTTTTTCTTAAGGTTTATCAAATGCACAAGAAGAAAGCTAGAAAAATAAATTAAACTAGCATGGATGATACAATGAAAGAGTATGAGCACCAACAACTAGAATAGTGTGTGAACATGAATGTAAAATCGGTGAGAAATACGTACTCCCCCAAGCTTAGGCTTTTGGCCTAAGTTGGGCTAATGCCAAGGATAGCCTGGCTGATATCCGTAGTTATAACTGGGGTCGTACTGAGATGCAACAGCAAATGCATCCTGAGCCGCGGCATGTTGGCGAGCCGCCTCCGCTCTCCCCTCGTGTTCAGCTTTCACCTCCCTGGTAACAACATATCTTCGTTTTGCTTGGTAATCAAAAAGGAAAGGAGCAGGGAGAGTAACATGGACAGAGCTACGTCTATGAAAGATTAGTCGACACTGAAGGAATTGTTCGTTCCTCACAAGAAAATGATGTTTGACCATCGCGTCATAATCTAAATAAGCAGGAGGCAATTCCATATCCCCCTCTCGTGGGGCTATACCAAGATAATTAGCAACACAGGTCGCATAAATCCCTCCAAATAAATCTCCAGATATACCATTATTATGCAACCTATGTGCAACTATTGCCCCCAAGTTGTAATCTTTATTACCTAACACAGCACTCTTAAGGACACAAAGATCAGGGACACACATATGACATGCTTCATCTTTACTGTTAATGCATCTACCAATGAAGAGAGCAAAATAATGTATAGCAGGAAAATGAATGCTCCCTATGGTAGCTTGTGCTATTACCCTAGATTCTCCCACAGTAATACTAGCAAGAAAGTCTTTATATTCAGATTTGTGGGGGTCACTAACATTGCCCCACTGCGGGAGTTTGCAAGCAGTTGTAAAATCTTCTAAGTCCATGGTATAAGATTTATCATAAATATCAAACAGGACACTCTAAGAATTACGTGAAGATTTATATTTAAACCTTCTCACAAATGAATCAGTCAATTGATAGTACTGAGGACACTTATCTCGTAAGAAGTCCTCAAGATCGGCATTACGCACATATGCGTCAAATTCATCCTTGATGCCTGCATTGACCAAAAAATCGTCTGATGTCCACTCACAAGCTTGCACTTCCGCGTCCCTTGGTGGTTCATCGTCTTGCTCACGCATAGCACGCCTGGGTCCTTTCTTTATTGAGGAACCACCTTGGTACATTCTCCTAGACATATTTCCTTTTCTGAAAAATTTCTGAAATTTGTAGTAACTTCAAAATAAAAGTGAATATAACTAAACAAGATTGGTAGCAACTACTCCTACAAGTGCCTAGAGCCTATATCATGCATTAGAATTGCTTGGGACCTCATAAATTTGACATGCAAGCTCAAGAACAGGGTCACCTCTGCAGCAAAAATTTGCAATGAATAAAGCACTAGAACAAAAACTAATTGGATCAATGGAGGAGTCACATACCAAGCAACAATCTCCCAAAGCAGTTTTGTGAATGGAGCTTTGAGAAAGGAGATCGAAAATCGCAGCAAAATGAGCTAGAACTCGTGCTTGAGCTGGATGGGGATTTTTTGGGAAGAAGATGGAGTGTGTGGGTGCAGGAATAAGTGGAGGGGGGGCACCGTGGGCCCACGAGATAGGGGGGCGTGCCCAAGGGGTGTGGGCGCGCCCTCCACCCTCGTGGCCAGGTGCTTGCCCCCTGCAGTGTTTTCAGTGCCTAAAATCCTCAAATATTCCATAAAAAATCATACTAAATTTGCAGGGCATATGGAGCACTTTTATTTTCGAGATATTTTTAATTGCACGGATAATTCAGAAAACAGACATATAATAATATTTTTGCTTTATTTATTCTAAATAACAGAAAGTAAAAAGAGGGTACAGAAGGTTGTGCCTTCTAGTTTCATCCATCTCATGATCATCAAAATGAATCCACTAACAAGGTTGATCAAGTCTTGTTAACAAACTCATTCCGAATAACACGGAACCGAAGAAATTTCGAATAACACTAAGTTACCTCAATGGGGATATGAACATCCCCAACAATAAGAATATCATACTTTTTCTAGACAGTAGGAAGAGGAAATTGAAAACCTCCAATAATAATAGTTGGAACTTTTCCAATAGAATTGATGCTATGAACTTGAGATTGTTTCCTCGGAAAGTGTACCGTATGCTCATTACCACTAACATGAAAAGTGACATTGCCTTTGTTGCAATCAATAACAGCCCCTGCAGTATTCAAAAAGGGTCTACCAAGGATAATTGACATACTATCGTCCTCGGGAATATCAAGAATAACAAAGTCCGTTAAGATAGTGACATTTGCAACCACAATAGGCACATCCTCACAAATGCCGATAGGTATGGCAGTTGATTTATCAGCCATTTGCAAGGATATTTCGGTAGGTGTCAACTTATTCAATTCAAGTCTACGATATAAAGAGAGAGGCATAACACTAACACCAGCTCCAAGATCACATAAAGCAGTTTTAACATAATTTCTTTTAATGGAGCATGGTATAGTTGGTACCCCTGGGTCTCCAAGTTTCTTTGGTATTCCACCCTTAAAAGTGTAATTAGCAAGCATGGTGGAAATTTCAGCTTCCGGTATATTCCTTTTATTTGTAATGATATCCTTCATATACTTAGCATAAGGATTTAATTTAAGCATATTAGTTAAGCGCATACGTAAGAAGATAGGTCTAATCATTTCAGCAGAGCGCTCAAAATCCTCATCATCCTTTGTCTTGGATGGTTTAGGAGGAAAGGGCATGGGTTTCTGATCCCATGGTTCTGTTTCTCTACCGTGCTTCCTAGCAACAATGTCTCTCTTATCATAACGTTGATTCTTTGATTGTGGGTTATCAAGATCAACAGTAGGTTCAATCTCTACATCATTATTTTTGCTAGGTTGAGCATCAACATGAACATTATCCTTAACATTATCACTAGGTTCATGTTCATCACCTGATTGTGTTTCAGCATCAGAAATAGAAATATCATTGGGATTCTTAGGTGTGTCTACAATAGGTTCACTAGAAGCATGCAAAGTCCTATCGTTTCTCTTTTTCTTCTTTGTAAAAGAACTAGGTGCCTCTAAATTATTTCTCTGAGAATCCTGCTCGATTCTCTAAGGGTGGCCTTCAGGATACAAAGGTTCTTGAGTCATTCTACCAGTTCTAGTAGCCACTCTAATAGCAAAGTCATGTTTATTATTTAATTCATCGAGCAAATCACTTTGAGCTTTAAGTACTTGCTCAGCTTGAGTGGTAACCATAGAAGCATATTTGCTAATGAGTTTAAGTTCACCTTTAACTCTAGCCATATAATCACTCAAGCGTCCTATCTTGAAAGCATTATTCTTTAGTTCTCTACCAACATAAGCATTAAAACTTTCATGTCTAGCCAGAAAGTCATCAAATTCATCTAAGCATGGGCTATGAAATTTAGTAGGCGGAATTTCAACTTTATCATATCTATAGAGAGAATTTACCTTTACTATATATGTCGGGTTATCAAAACAATGTGGTTCTTCAACAGGCGGTAAATTAAGACCATGTATTTCTTCAATAGGAGGTAAATTCTTAACATCTTCAGCTTTAATACCTTTTTCTTTCATTGATTTCTTTGCCTCTTGCATATCTTCAGGACTGAGAAATAGAACGCCCCTCTTCTTCGGAGTAGGTTTAGGAATAGGCTCAGGAGTTGGCTCAATTGGCTCAGGAATTGCCTCAGGAATTGGCTCAGGAAGAGTCCAATTATTTTCATTAGTCAACATATTATTCAATAGTAATTCAGCTTGGTCGACTGTTCTTTCCCTGAAAACACAACCAGCACAACTATCCAAGTATTCCTTGGAAGCATTGGTTAGTCCATTATAAAAGATATCAAGTATTTCATTTTTCTTAAGAGGATGATCAGGCAAAGCATTAAGTAATCGGAGAAGCCTTCCCCAAGCTTGTGGGAGACTCTCTTCTTTGGTTTGCACAAAATTATATATTTCCCGCAAGGCAGCTTGTTTCTTATGAGCAGGGAAATATTTAGCAGAGAAGTAATAAATCATATCATGGGGACTACGCACACAACCAGGATCAAGAGAATTAAACCAAGTCTTAGCATCATCCATTAATGAGAACGGAAATATCTTAAGGATATAACAATAGCGAGACTTCTCATCATTAGTAAATAGGGTGGCTATATCATTTAACTTGGTAAGATGTGCCACGACAGTTTCAGATTCAATGCCATAAAAAGGATCAGATTCAACCAAAGTAATAATTTCAGGATCAACAGAGAATTCACAATCCTTATTAGTAACACAGATAGGTGAAGTAGCAAAAGCGGGGTCAGGTTTCATTCTAGCATTAAGAGATTGCTTCTTCCATTTAGCTAATAACTTCTTAAGATCATATCTATCTTTGCAAGCAAAGATAGCTCTAGCAGCTTCCTCATCCATAACATAACCCTCCGGAACAACATGTAATTCATAATCAGGGGGAGAACTTTCATCATCACTATCATCAATAATAGCATCTTCAATAATTCCATTCTCTCTAACCCTAGCAAGTTGTTCATCAAGAAATTCACCTAATGGCAAAGTAGTATCACGCACAGAAATAGTGTCATCATAAGTATCATGCATAGCAGAAGTGGCATCATCAATAACATGCGACATATCAGAATTCATAGCAGTAGCAGGTTTAGGTGTCGCAAGCTTACTCAAAACAGAAGGAGAATCTAGTGCAGAGCTAGATGGCAGTTCCTTACCTCCCCTCGTAGTTGAGGGAAAAATCTTGGTTCTATCGTCTTTCAAGTTCCTCATAGTGATCAACAGATATAAATCCTAAGTGACTCAGAGAATAGGGCTATGCTCCCCGGCAACGGCGCCAGAAATTAGTCTTGATAAACCACAAGTGTAGGGGACCGCAACAGCTTTCGAGGGTAGAATATTCAACCCAAATTTATTGATTCGACACAAGGGGAGCCAAAGAATATTCTTAAGTATTAGTAGTTGAGTTGTCAATTCAACCACACCTGGATAACTTAGTATCTGCAGCAAGGTATTTAGTAGCAAAGTGGTATGATAGTAATGGTAACAGTGGCAAAAGTAAAGATAGCAGTTTTGTAGTAGTTGTAACAGTAGCAACGGAAAAGTAAATAAGCAAAGCACAATATGTGAAAAGCTTGTAGGCATTGGATCAGTGATGGATAATTATGTCGGATGCGATTCCTCATGTAATAGCTATAACATAGGGTGACACATAACTAGCTCCAGTTCATCAATGTAATGTAGGCATGTATTTCGAATATAGTCATACGTGCTTATGGAAAAGAACTTGCATGACATCTTTTGTCCTACCCTCCCATGGAAGCGGGATCCTAGTGGAAACTAAGGGATATTAAGGCCTCCTTTTAATAGAGTACTGGACAAAAGCATTAACATATAGTGAATACATGAACTCCTCAAACTATGGTCATCACCAAGAAGTATCCCGATTATTGTCACTTCGGGGTTGTCGGATCATAACACATAATAGGTGACTATAGACTTGCAAGATAGGATCAAGAACTCACATATATTCATGAAAGCATAATAGGTTCAGATATGAAATCATGGAACTCGGGCCCTAGTGACAAGCATTAAGCATAGCAAAGTCATAGCAACATCAATCTCAGAACATAGTGGACACTAGGGATCAAACCCTAACAAAACTAACTTTATTACATGGTAAATCTCATCCAACCCATCACCGTCCAGCAAGCCTACGATGGAATTACTCACGCACGGCGGTGAGCATCATGAAATTGGTGATGGAGGATGGTTGATGATGATGACGGCGACGAATCCCCCTCTCCGGAGCCCCGAATGAACTCCAGATCAGCCCTCCCAAGAGAGATTAGGGCTTGGCGGCGGCTCCATATCGTAAAACATGATGAAACTTTCTCTCTGATTATTTTCTCCGCAAAACGGAATATATAGAGTTAGAGTTGAGGTCGGTGGAGCATCAGGGGGCCCACAAGACAGGGGGCGCGCCCAGGGGGGAGGGCGCGCCCCCACCCTCGTGGATAGGGTGTGGGCCCCCTGGCCTTGATTCTGTTGCCAGTATTTTTTATATTTTCCAAAAGTTATCTCCGTGGATTTCTAGGTCATTTCGAGAACTTTTATTTTCTGCACAATAAACAACACCATGGCAGTTCTGCTAAAAACAACGTTAGTCCGGGTTAGTTTCATTCAAATCATGCTAGTTAGAGTCCAAAACAAGGGCAAAAGTGTTTGGAAAAGTAGATACATTGGAGACGTATCAATAGCTCATTTGTATGTGAGCTTTTCTCCTACTACTCTTCTCTTGAGAGAGAGAGAGACTACTCCATTGGAGGCCAAGACCTCCATCTTGGAGAAGATCCTGCGGGATATCATCAAAACCCCCTCACGGGAGGACCCCGCATCAAGACCTCCTCTTGGAGATGAACCTTACCTTGTATCTTTCCCTTTGTTGTTCATGTTGTTTGGGAACGTAGTAATTTCAAAAATTTCCTACGCACACGCAAGATCATGGTGATGCATAGCAATGAGAGGGGAGAGTGTTGTCCACGTACCCTCGTAGACCGAAAGCGGAAGCGTTATGACAACGCGGTTGATGTAGTCGTACGTCTTCATGATCGACCAATCCTAGTACCGACCGTATGACACCTCCGCGATCTGCACACGTTCAGCTTGGTGACGTCCCACAAACTCACGATCCAGCAGAGTGTCAAGGGAGAGTTTCATTAGCACGATGGCGTGATGACGGTGATGATGATGCTACCAATGCAGGGCTTCGCCTAAGCACTACGACGATATGGCCGAGGTGGATTATGGTGGAGGGGGCACCACACACGGCTAAGAGATAAATGATCAACTTGTGTGTCTATGGGGTGCCCCCCTCCCCCGTATATAAAGGAGTGGAGGAGGGGGAGAGGTCCGGTGTCAGTGTACTAAAGTAGGGATACCCTAGTATCCCAAACTTGTGCACGAGCAGTCGCAGCGTCCCGCGGCAAGGCTTGCCGGGCGTCCGCCAAGATCCTCCGTAGTTCCTATTGATGCCATTCAAGAACAAAGTGTTTTAACTGAGAAGACAAGGCCCCGTCAAGAGGAGCTTGCCGGGAAGGACAAGGCCCCGGCAAGAGGAGCTTGCCGGGAGGGCCAACCAAGGCACTCCAAAGAACTTACCGCGACGCGCCACGCGTCCCGGCAAGACCCGACGAGCGACAAGTTTTCGGGTGCAACAAGACAACGACCGCGGCAAGGCACTTTGCCGCGGCGAAGCCACCACCCTGCGCCCATGCTCCAGCACATCCGTCGACGTGTCGCCATAGGACCGTTCCAGACACACGTGGCGGGAAGCTGTGCAGCCAAGCGGTGCGAGGTGGCAAGTGGAGATGATGAGAAGGCCATCGTGGCAGGCGGTGGCGCCCCTAACGGTCGCTTTTCTGCACTGTTTGGGCGACGCAGACAGGCATTAAATGCTCTTGTCCCCTGCCGTCAGAGTTAGGTAGGATGCACTGTAGATAGCAGTTGTACCAACCACCCTTTTTACATTTGTACCCTTGCCTGCGTTGCCACCTGTCGGTGACCCCTTTAGCCTATAAAAGGAGGCCCATGCGCAACGTAGGGGGGGGTTTGACTCATTCGAAACTACAGAACGCTCACGCTCTCGAGCAAGAACACAATACAAACACAAAGTAGCAGTAGGAGTTTTATCTCCCCGGAGAGCTCCGAAGCTGGGTAAAACCGCTCGCGTGCTTCGCCTCGATCCGCTCTTCGTGCACCCTCCGCTCCCTGCCGGACCGAGAAGGGGCCCTGCCCCATAGGTGTTCGTTTCCCACGACATCTTTGGCGCGCCAGGTAGGGGGCGTCGAGGTTGTGCGAACCTGATCCAGTGTTCGCGCGCGCTACATCATCATCTTCATCAACATGCCACCGAAGAAGAAGACTTCGGAGGTGGCTACTCCGTCCGCGTCGATCCCACCGCCACCGGAGCAAACGGGTGGTGGGGTAGACGCCGGTGGAGGAACAGGCGCCGACGAGGGAGCTCATTATGCTACCAGGTCCAAGGACAAGGTTGCACAAACCTCGGCGTCCGTGCATGCACCGCGTCCTTCTCAGGAGGCGCGGGACCGACAGCGCCATGGTGCTCGCAGTACCGTGCTTGCTTTGGAACAAGGCCAGGCTGGTGGATCTCGGGACGCTCAAGGCCAGCATGCACGTCAACACGCCGGCACGAGCGTGGCGCGGTCGCCTGGACGAGATGCTGCTCCTTCTAACCCAGTTAGAAGTTCGAGCGTATCCCGCTGCTCGCGCCGTTCGCCACCGCCACCCAAGACTCCAGAAGAAGCGTTGGCTCGAGCCCAACTGCTCCTGGATTACCCTCCAGCGCCGGACAAGATCGATGACTGAGGGCCACCATTCAGAGTCTCATCGGCTTCGCCAACGGCGACACTCCCCAGCAACCGAGCGCGTCGAAGCCGCGGCAAGACGCCCAGGTGCGGGCCGATGACGACAAAACCAGAGGAGGTACAATTTCCGTGCACTCTCCACCCCGAAGGCCAAGATCGCCGACTCGCCGGGTCAACCTCGACAGCGACTCCACCGCGTCGTCGGATCCGCGAGCTCGTCGCGTTCATCGCCAAGTTCTCCAAGAACGGCAACAAGAGGACGCTCGTACCCGCATCGAGCGCCGAAGAGAAGCGCGGCGTCAATCCGACCAGCGCGCTGGGCCCGCTGTCGACATGCATGTGCCAGGGGAGCCAGGTGACTTCCCGTACACGGTAGGTTGCCCTGCGTTTACCCGTGAGCTGCGGCAAGTCCAGTGGCCCAGTACGAAGAACTTCAAACCAGACGTACCAGAGAAGTACGATGGCAGGTTGCATCTGTCGGAGTTCCTCAGCATTTACACCATCGCGGTGCAAGCTGCTGGGGGGCGCGACGAGAAGATCCTCGCCAACTACTTCCCGCTGGTGCTCAAGCCCAACGTAAGGTCCTGGCTCATGCACTTGCCGGACAACTCCATATCCTCTTGGGCAGATCTATGCCATCAGTTTGTCGGCGCCTTCACAGGCGGCCACAAGCCACATGGCCAGGAGAGTGATCTTCACCTACTAGCCCAGAAGGAAGGAGAGCCCCTGCGTAAGTATATTCAAAGATTCAGCCAAGTGCAGCGCAACATCCCAGACGTTCACCCTGCCGCAGTAATCAGTGCGTTCCACCAAAACGTGCGGAACCGCAGGATGAGGGAAGAGATGGCGATGTGCAAGATCAGAGACATCAGTGAGCTATATTCCCTGGCCGACAGATGCGCACGTGCTGAGGAGGGGAGGAAACTTCCCGAAGAGAATGCAGGGGCAGAAGGATCCGACAGTGAGGACGCCGCCCCGGCAAAGAAAGGCCGGCAGCGGAACAACAAGAGAAGGAAAGGCAAAGATGTTCTTGTTGTCGAGCAGTCCGGCAACGGAGGTGGCGCCAAGACAGCCAAGCCTAGTGGCTCCGGCGAGGATACTGTGGCGGCCGCCGACAAGCAAGACAGCTCCGGCAAGCAGTACTGCAAGATCCACCGCACCAAGGGCCATGACCTCCAGAGTTGCAAGAAAGTTGAGTAGCTCGTTGAGCTGCAGAAAGCTGAGTACGAGCGGCGCGACAAGGAGAAGGCCCAGGAAGGTGCTGGTGGAGCCGGCAAGAAACGTCCCGGCAGGGGGGGATGCCGTGGCAAGGCCAAGCAGCGGCAAGGAGACAGGCCTCCCCGTGGCCGCGACAAGGATGAGGACGAAGATGAAGATGAAGAGATGGATGAGGATGAGGCCGACGAGCAGGAGTTTCAGAAAGCAACAGAGGTTTTGTGCATCGACGGCGGTGCTTCTCTGCATACTTCGCACCGCCAGCTTAAACAGTGGGTGCGGGAAGTTAATGCAGCAGAACCATCAGTTGAGTCGCGCAAGCCTCTGAAATGGTCCAGCACGCCTATCATCTTTGACGTTCAGGATCACCCTGATCGCATAACTGCGGTCGGGTGCTTGCCGATGTTGGTTTCACCAACTATCCGCAACCTCAAGGTCACAAAGATGCTGGTTGACGGCTGGGCCGGCTTGAACCTGATCTCCTCAGCAGTACTCCAGAAGCTCCAGATCCCCGACAGCGAGCTCGAAGAGACCGGCACTTTCCAAGGAATCAACCCGGGAAGGAGCAAGCCGAAGGGGAAGATCATGTTGCCGGTAACATTCGGCAGCGAGCTAAACTTCAGGACTGAGAGGGTCACTTTTGACGTTGCTGATTTCCCATTGCCCTACAACGGGATACTCGGTCGTCCAGCACTCGCCAAGTTCATGGCAGCCTCTCACTATGCCTACAACGTACTCAAGATGCCCGGTCCGATAAGTGTCATTTCTGTCCATGGCGACAAGAAGGATGCCCTTATCTGTACCGACAAGATCTACCGGGAAGCAGCAGCCGCAGCAGAATGCAAACCACTTGCCGCTGAAGCTCCCGGGGGGAAGAAGAAGATCAAGTCCGACAAGAGCTCTGATGCCCACTCCGGCAAGCGCACCTCTTCGGAGTGCTGCGCTACCGTCGAGGACGCACCATCGAGCTCCACCGGCAAGTGTAAGAAGGCAAAGACAGCTTCACCAGAGACCAAGAAAGTGGCCGCCAAGGAGGACGGCACTGGTGGTACCTTCACCATCAGTGCCACACTTGACCCTAAATAGGAAAGCACGCTCGTTGCTTTCCTGCGGGCGAATGTCGATGTGTTTGCGTGGCAACCATCTGATATCCCCGGTGTTCCCAAGAAAGTAATTGAGCACCACCTTGCCGTCTGTCCTCACGCACAGCCCGTCAAGCAGAAAGTCAGAAAACAAGCAGTGGAGCGTCAAGAATTCATTGCAGAAGAGATCAAGAAGTTGGAAGCAGCAGGCCTTGTCAGAGGAGTGCTCCATCCAACGTGGCTGGCCAATCCTGTAGTCGTGCGCAAGGCAAACGGGAAATGGAGGCTTTGTATTGACTTCACTGATGTTAATAAACCTTGTCCCAAAGACCCATTTCCCTTGCCACGCATTGACCAGATTGTTGACTCCACAGCCGGATGTGATCTGCTGTCATTTCTCGATGCATATTGAGGATATCATCAGATCTTCATGGCAGAAGAAGATGAGGAGAAAACCCCATTCATTACTCCATGTGGCACATACTGCTTTGTACGAATGCCTTTCGGACTAAAGAATGCTGGTTCAACATTTGCAAGGGTAGTCCATGAAGCTTTTGAGCCACAGTTGCACAGAAATGTAGAAGCTTACATGGATGACATAGTGGTCAAGAGCAAAGACAGAGCAACTCTGATCCAGGATTTGGACGAGACCTTTGCAAATCTGCGCAAGATCAATCTCAAGTTGAATCCCGAGAAGTGTGTGTTTGGAGTCCCTTCCAGCAAGCTTCTCGGGTTCTTTGTATCTCAGCGGGGGACTGAAGCCAATCCCGACAAGATCAAGGCCATTGAGCAGATCGAAGCACCAAAGCGCGTCAAGGATGTGCAAAGGCTTGCCGGCTGCGTAGCTGCTCTCAGCAGGTTCATCTCTAAGTCTGCGGAGCGTGCCCTACCATTTTTCAAGATATTGAAAAAAGCAGGTCCAATGAAATGGACTCCGGAGGCGGAGGTTGCACTCTAGGACTTGAAGAGATACCTGTCCTCCACTCCAATACTTGTCGCACCTAAGCCACAAGAGAAGTTGCTGCTATATCTAGCGGCATCCAATCAAGTGGTTAGTGCTGCATTGGTAGCGGAGAGGGTGGCAGGTGATGAGCCAGTGGCCACGGCAAGCACATCTAGCGACAAGCAGGGGGCTTCGCCGACAAGCCCTGGTCCCGACAAGAATGGATCCGCGCAGGAAGAGAAGCAGAAGAAAATGGTGTAGCGCCCAATTTACTTTGTTAGTTCCCTTTTGCAGGGGGCTAGATCAAGGTACTCTGGTGTGCAGAAGCTGCTTTTCGGCCTTCTCATGGCCTCAAGGAAGCTGCGCCATTACTTTCAAGCACATGAAATCACAGTTGTCACTCGCTTTCCATTGAAGAGGATATTGCAAAATCCAGAAGCAACATGCAGGATTGTCGAGTGGGCACTGGAACTGTCAAGCTTTGGCCTCAAGTTTGAGAGTACCTCAACTATCCAGAGCCGAGCATTGGCAGAGTTCATAGCGGAATGGACGCCAACACCTGATGAAGAAACTCCAGAGACGAGCATCCCCGTCAAGGAAGCAAACAAGGAATGGGTCATGTACTTTGATGGTGCCTTCTCGCTGCAAGGCGCCGGTGCGGGCGTGTTACTTGTCGCACCCACCGGAGAGCACCTCAAGTACGTGGTCTAGATGCACTTTCCCAAGGAGCAAGCAACAAACAATACTGCAGAGTATGAAGGTTTGCTTGCCGGACTTAGGATCACGGCAGACCTTGGGATCAAGAAGCGTATTGTTAGGGGTGACTCGCAGCTTGTCGTCCGCCAAGTTAACAAAGATTATCAGAGTCCATTGATGGAAGCCTACATTGATGAAGTGAGAAAGCTAGAAGAGCACTTTGATGGCCTACAGATGGAGCATGTCCCGAGAGCTCAGAATGACATTGCAGACGGCCTGTCAAAGTGTGCCGCACTCAAGTTACCTGTGGAACCAGGAATTTCTGTGCTCAAGCTGACTCAACCATCTGTAACACCATCAACTGGACAGAACAGGAAGAGGAAGTTGGTTTCTGGTGACTACTTTCCGGCAGAGCTCCCCGAAGCCGCCGCCAAGAAGGTCCCCAAAATCAACACAAAGAGTGCTGAGGGGCAGTCTGCTCCGACAAGCCCTATGGTTTGTTTCGTTGAAGCAGACGCCCCCGACAAGTTTTGCTCCGGCAAGCTTGCCGGGGAACACCACGCTCCGGCTGAACCGCAGATTCTTGCCGTAGAAGCGGGTGTTCCCGCAGCAGCATATGTGCCTTTAGTCCTTGTTGTCGAGCCACAAGCTCCGGCATGGGCACAACAGATTGTCCATTTCCTTCAAACAGGAGAACTTCCCGAAGAGCAAGAAGAAGCGGAGAGAGTAGCCCGGCAATCAAGTATGTACCAGTTTGTCGATGACATACTGTACAGAAGAAGATTCAACGGAGTGAAATTGAAGTGCATTCCCCGGGAAGATGGACAGGAACTGTTGGCGGAGATACATGGAGGCATATGTGGCCACCACATTGGCGCAAGAGCACTTGCCGGCAAAGCATTCCGGCAAGGTTTCTTTTGGCCGACAGCCCTCCAGGATGCAACTGCACAAGTAACCAAGTGTGAAGCATGCCAGTTCCACTCCAAGCAGATACACCAACCAGCTCAAGCTCTCCAGACGATCCCTTTATCCTGGCCATTTTCGGTCTGGGGGCTCGATATCCTCGGCCCCTTTCCCCGAGCTGTCGGGGGCTTTTAATACTTGTACGTTGCAATCGACAAGTTCACAAAGTGGCCGGAAGTGGAAGTAGTGAGGAAGGTGACAGCACAGTCAGCAGTCAAGTTCTTCAGGTCGATTGTTTGCCGTTTCGGAGTCCCTAACAGGATCATCACCGACAATGGCACACAATTTACAAGCCGCACCTTCATGCACTAATTCCAAGATGTTGGCGCCAAGGTCTGCTTCGCTTCTGTTGCTCACCCGAGAAGCAACAGTCAAGCGGAGAGGGCAAATGCTGAAGTGCTGCGCGGGCTCAAGACCAGGACTTTCGACAGGCTGCACAAATGCAGAAGAAACTGGATTGAGGAGCTGCCGGTGGTTCTTTGGTCGATCAGGACGACGCCAAATCGAGCCACTGGCCAGACACCTTTTGCTCTAGTCTATGGAGCAGAGGCAATTCTCCCCACGGAACTCGAATACGGATCGCCTCGAGTGCTCGCTTATGATGAGCTTGAGCAAGAGCAGTTGCGGCAGGATGACGCGCTGCTCCTTGAGGAAGATCGTCTTCAGGCTGCTGTACGAGCTGCTCGATACCAGCAAGCTTTGCGCCGCTACCATAGCCGCAAAGTTAGTGCCCGAAGTCTCGAGGAAGGCGACCTTGTTCTTCGGCGCGTTCAATCCGCCAAGAATTCCAACAAGTTGACGCCAAAGTGGGAAGGCCCTTATCGAGTGAAGCGAGTCACTAGGCCTGGCGCTGTCCGCCTTGAGACCGAAGATGGCTTTTCGGTGAGCAACTCCTGGAACATTGAGCATCTTCGTAAGTTTTACCCATAAGGCGCAGTTGCCGGAACCCGTTCCGGCAACCACCTTTTGTACAAGCTTTGCCGCTGCTGCATGTAACCCTTTGTACAAAGCCGGGCGCAGATCCCGTGCATAAATAAAGATCATATGCTCCGCACATCTTGTCAAATTTCATGCTTTTTTCTTTTTGCATGTATTATCTGACACTTTCTGCAGCACTTACCCCCGGTAAGCAATAACGAGCCTTAAGGCTCCATATCATTATTTTCTCTTCTTTCTTTTTC